>NW_024044843.1:1588703-1831203 GCF_015852505.1 Tachyglossus aculeatus | reverse complement strand
CAATCCAAGGAGAGAGAAACCAAATGATCAAGGCATCATTAGGAACTTTCTACCTTGGGTAGAAAGACTCACACCTAGAACCCTCCCCAGGGAGGCCTTCACATCCCGGTTCCTCAGGCTGCAGATGAGGAGGTTCGGGGTGGGGGGCACCGCGATGTAGTACACGGATACCAACAGGTCCAGAGCTAAGGAGGAGTCTGAGAATGTATTTAAGGTACCGAGGGAAGCCGCAGAGAGAAACACGGTCGTGACAGCAAAGTGAGGCAGGCAGGTGGACAAGGCTTTGGCCCAGCCCTTGGCGGCCGGCATCCTCAGCAAGGCCCGGAAGATGTGCACGTATGGGAAGACGATGGAGACAAAGCAGGAGACGCCCAAAAGAGCCCTGGTGACTACAATCACATCGATAAAGGGTAGGGAGAATGCCCCAGATGGTGACATCACTGAATACAGCCCCCCACCGAGCCATGAGGTAACGGTCAGCTTCTTACAAGCCCCTTGGTCCATGAGGACCTCGTAGCACAGGGGGAGGCAGATGGCAGCGACACGGTCGTAGGACACTGCCATGAGGAGGAAACACCTCTAAAACACCAGACAGGACCACCAAGAAGACCTGGGTGGCACAGCCCAGGAAGGAAATGGATCTACGGTTGGTTAGGGAGTTGTGGATGGATTTGGGGAAGGTGACAGAGGTGTTCCAGATGTCAATGAGTGCCAGATTCCTGAGGAAGAAGTACATAGGGGTGTGGAGATGCCGGTCAACAGTGGTGCCGGTGAGGATGAGGAGATTCCCCGTCAGTGCCGCCAGGTAGACCAGAAGGAACAGCGCAGCCCAGATGCAGCTCCCGGACCTCCGAGTATCCCAGCAGGAGGAATCCTGTCACCGCCGTGCAGTTGGCCATATCGTCTGACATCTGCCCGGAAGGCCACATGGAGAACATGAGCATCACCCCAAGGACAGCTCTTTCAGAAAGGTGAAATTGTAGGGTTGGTTGGAACGCCTCAGATGCCATTTCCCTCTACCTCCGGCCCTGAATGGGATTCGGTCACCGCGGAGACGTGGACCATGGCTAGGAAAGGCAGAGAGCTTCCTGTGGACGGATGAAGTATTATCAGGACTAAAGGTCCACAGTCCAAGCTAAGCTTCTTGCCGACAGGGAACCCGTCTACCGGCTCTGTTACTCTGCGCTCTCAAAAGCACTCAGTACAGTGCTTTGCATCCAGTAAACGCTCAATAAAAACAATTGACTGACATCATTTCTATGCACCTATTAATAATAGTATTTGTTAAGCACTAAATATGTTTACTTGAAGAGCAGCTTGGCTTGATTCTCTCTTTAGACTGTAAGCTCTTTGTGGATAGGAAATATGTCTGTTATACTGTTGTTTTGTAATAATAATAATGATGGTATTTGTTAAGCATTTCCTATGTGCCAAGCACTGTTCTAAGTTCTGGGGTAGATACAAAGTAATCAGGTTGTCCCACGTGAGGCTCACAGTCTGAATCCCCATTTTACAGATAAGGTAACTGAGATGCAGAGAAGTTAAGTGACTTGTCCAAAGTGGTGCTAAACTAAGTGGTGGAACTGGGATTAGAACCTATGACCTGTGGGTCCCTAGCCCGGGCTCTATCCACTAAAGCATGCTAATCATTCATTCAATCATATTATGCAGTGCTTACTGCCTGCAGAACACTATACTAAGCGATTGGGAAGTACAAGTCGGCAACGTATAGAGACGGTCCCTACCCTTTTCTTTGTCTCTGTCCCGAAAACCTCGGGTCCCTCTATACTCCTCATTCTGGGTGGAAATTGAAAGACATTTTCCTGATAAATCTTGCCTATTCTTCCTCTTCAACAATTCCCAGAATCTCGGTTCATCCAAAGAATTATCAACCTAATCTAAGCTCTCATTATATAGATACTACACTATTGTATCAGCCCTCCACGACATTGCCTCCAGACTGTGAGTTGGTTGTGAGCAGGGAATGTGCCTTTTGTTTTTGTAGTGTACTCTCCCAAGCACTAGTACAGTGCTTTGCATGCAGTAAGCGCTCAAATAAATATGACTGAATGAATTGCCTCTGCATCCTTCTCCCCTGTTTTATAGATCACTCTTTTGAAGTGTCCAACACAATTAAGATGGTCAGGTCCTGGGAGTCAGAGAACCTAATTTCCAATCCTGCCTCTGCCACTTGTTTGCCACTTGTGTGACCTTGAGCAACTCACCTAAGTTCTCTGTACCTCAGTTTCCTCAGCTGTAAAATGGCTATCAAAATTTGTTCTCCCTCCCTTTTGGACTCTGAGTTCCATCTGGCATGGAGTCTGTCTGATCTGACCATCCTATATCTACTATATTGGTTGGTTCACGGTAGCCACTTAATAAAATAACACAATTATTATTACATATCATTTCTCTTCTTGCTCTTTGTTCCATGCAAGCTAGCTGCCTAATTGTACTTCCCTTTTAATCCTCTCTCTTGCATCCCCAGCCTCACAGTGTCCTTAATTTTAAAGTCTCATCCCTCACATATCCACCAGACATTAGTCTCCCTAAAATCTCACCTCTTCTAACAAGCCACCGCTCATTAACTCCCACATTCCTTCATATAAAGCTCAAACCGCTTTTACAGAAGAGGGAACCAAAGCACAGATAAGTGAAGTGACAGGACTTGCCCAGGTTCCCACAGCAGACAACTTCCAGGCCTGGGCTCTTTCTACTGGGCCAGGCTGCTTGAATAACAACCCAATACGATATGATACATATCATAACCAAATCATCAACCTCTCACCCTCTAGATAGTAAGCCCGTTGTGAGTAAGGAAAGTTTCTACCAACTCCGTTCCATACTACTCTCCCACGTGCTTAGTAAAGTACTCTGCACACACTAGGAGATCAATAAATACCATCGACGATGGTTAACCTCACTTACCTGCTGTAGTTTGCAGTCTTCTTGTCTTCTTGTCTTGTCTGCTGCTTTCTCCTTTTCTTCACTGATCGGTTGGTCTTAGGTCGATGAATCCTGGTTTGCTGAGGTGTAGGACCAGAAAATAACTCGAATTTTAACTATGGGAGACTCTTCTCCAGGGGCAGTACTGTTCTCTGACTGGAACGGTCTTATTCACCGAACAGCCCCTGAGGTGCGGGAGCCCTTGGGAGGGTCCCACAAATAGGGCCTGTCCTGAGTCTGCCCCAAGGATCCTCATTAAGGCTCTGCAGATCTCTAGCCCCAGGCCAACTGGGCTACCTGTTTCAGGCCACGGGTCCTCCCAAAAACATGGAGGGAGCAGCGTTCCTAGTGGTTAGATCCCACACCCGCAACTCAGACGGACTTGGATTCTAATCCTGGCTCCACCACTTGTCTGCTGTGTGTTCTTAGGCTAGCCGCTTTACTTCTCTGGGACTCTACCTCATCTGTAAAGTCGGGATTAAGACCATGAGCCCCATGTGGGGTGTGAACTGTGTGCAACCAGCTAGTTTCTACCTCAGGGCGTAGTATAGTGACTGATGCCTAGTAAGAGCTTAACAAACACCACACTTTGCAAGGCCTGTGACTTTTCTATCTGACCTTGGCTTCACAGACTCCGTCCTCTCCTGGTTCTCCTCTTATCTCTCCGGTCGTTCTTTCTCAGTCTCTTTTGCAGGCTCCTCCTCCCCCTCCCATCCTCTTACTGTGGGGGTTCCCCAAGGTTCAGTGCTTGGTCCCCTTCTGTTCTCAATCTACACTCACTCCCTTGGTGACCTCATTCGCTCCCACGGCTTCAACTATCATCTCTACGCTGATGACACCCAGATCTACATCTCTGCCCCTGCTCTCCCCCCCTCCCTCCAGGCTCGCATCTCCTCCTGCCTTCAGGACATCTCCATCTGGATGTCCTCCCGCCACCTAAAGCTCAACATGTCGAAGACTGAGCTCCTTGTCTTCCCTCCCAAACCTTGTCCTCTCCCTGACTTTCCCATCTCTGTTGACGGAACTACCATCCTTCCCGTCTCACAAGCCCTCAACCTTGGTGTCATCCTCGACTCCGCGCTCTCGTTCACCCCTCACATCCAAGCCGTTACTAAAACCTGCCGGTCTCAGCTCCGCAACATTGCCAAGATCCGCCCTTTGCTCTCCATCCACACCGCTACCCTTCTCATTCAAGCTCTCATCCTATCCCGTCTGGACTACTGCATCAGCCTTCTCTCTGATCTCCCATCCTCGTGTCTCTCCCCACTTCAATCCATACTTCATGCTGCTGCCCGGATTGTCTTTGTCCAGAAACGCTCTGGGCATGTTACTCCCCTCCTCAAAAATCTCCGGTGGCTACCAATCAATCTGCGCATCAGGGAAAAACTGCTCACCCTGGGCTTCAAGGCTCTCCATCACCTCGCCCCCTCCTACCTCACCTTCCTTCTCTCCTTCTACAGCCCAGCCCGCAACCTCCGCTCCTCTGCCGCTAATCTCCTCACCGTGCCTCGTTCTCGCCTGTCCCGCCATCGACCCCCGGCCCACGTCATCCCCCGGGCCTGGAATGCCCTCCCTCTGCCCATTCGCCAAGCTAGCTCTCTTCCTCCCTTCGAGGCCCTGCTGAGAGCTCACCTCCTCCAGGAGGCCTTCCCAGACTGAGCCCCTTCCTTCCTCTCCCCCTCGTCCCCCTTTCTATCCCCCCATCTTACCTCCTTCCCTTCCCCACAGCACCTGTATATATGTATATATGGTTGTACATATTTATTACTCTATTTATTTATTTATTTATTTATTTTACTTGTACATTTCTATCCTATTTATTTAATTTCGTTGGTATGTTTGGTTCTGTTCTCTGTCTCCCCCTTTTAGACTGTGAGCCCACTGTTGGGTAGGGACTGTCTCTATGTGTTGCCAATTTGTACTTCCCAAGCGCTTAGTACAGTGCGCTGCACATAGTAAGCGCTCAATAAATACGATTGATTGATTGATTGATTGATTGATTGATTTTCTGAAACCTGCAGGCTGATGTCCTGATGTTGCCATGGCTTGCCAAAGGCATATTTTAATAATAATAATAGCATAATAATGATAATAGCATTAGTTAAGCGCTTACTATGTGCCAAGCACTGTTCTAAGCGCTGGGGGATACAAGTAATCAAGTTGTCCCACGTGGGGCTCACGGTCTCAATTCCCATTATACAGATGAGGTAACGGAGGCACAGAGAAGTTAAGTGACTTGCCCAGAGTCTTACAGCTGACAAGTGGTGGAAATGGGATTAGAACTCACGTCCTCTGACGCCCAAGCTCATGCTCTTAGTATGGCCTAGGGGATAAAACCCGGGCCTGGAGTCAGAATCCTGGCTCCACCACTTGTCTGCTGTGTGACTTTGGGTAATTCACTTCCCTTCTCTGTGTCTCTGTTATCTCATCTGTAAAATGAGAATTAATACTACGAACCCCATGTGGGACGTGGACTGTGTCCAATCTGTTTAGCGTGTATCTACTCCAATGCTTAGTTCAGTGCCAGGGATATAGTAAGTGGTTAACAAATACCAAAGGCATTATCTCTGATGGGTTGACGATGAGTGGATAATGGCAGGGAGGACTCTGGTTTCATTTTCTCCCGGGGCTTAGGTGTCATCAGGGAAGGGAGAATGGGTACAACTGACAGAGTGGATTAATTATGCTCACACACACCATACGCACACACAGAGTCACTAATCAGTCCCCATAGGCAGAGAGCAGTGAGAACTGGCTGCTTCAGCTTCGATCTGTCAACATATGCCCGCCATCTGCACTTCAAGCAAGCACGAGATGGTTGAGTAGGATAAAGCCATCTCTCTGTCAGTGGCTTCCCGAGGCTTTCTGTAGCATCAATCATATTTATTGAGCACTTACTGTGTACAGGGCACTGTATTAAACGCTTGGGAGTGTCCAATATAACAACTTCCAACTGTGATGGGGACCAGGGCTGGTCACACTCTCTCTTTTCCAGGGTCTCTAAGGATCTTAGCAGAAGGGACCTGGCCGAGGTTTTGGAAAAGACTCCACTTTCATCTTGATATCTAAGTGGGAAAATGTTGCTATCCAGATAATACTGATTGTGGTATTTGTTAAGTGTTTGCTATGTGCCAAGCACTATACCAAGCGCTGTGGCCCCACATGGGACTCACAGTGTAAGTAGGAGGGAGAACAGGTATTGAAACCCCATTTTGCAAATGGGGGAAATGGAGGCACAGGGAGGTGAAGTGACTTGCTGATGAGCGGCAGAGTGACATCGGAAAGTCTCCTAAATGTCAGCAAGATAGTGATTGGCTGGGAGGATTGGTACAGAGAGAAGTGTCCCCGCCTCCAACTCCAGCCCTCATTATCCTGTGCCCTTGTTTCCGATCTCCGCCTTAGTCCTGATGACCATGTTGTGGTTGAAGACAGCGAGAAGCAGAGTAACAAACGTAAAGAACAGAAAGAAAAAGGGAGGGAGAGATATTTGGAGGGGAATAATAACAATACTAGCATTTGTTAAGCGCTTACTATTTGTCAGACACTGTTGTGAGTGTTGGGGTAGATACAAGATAATTGCGTTGGATATTGTCCCCGTTCCACAAAGGGCTCGTGTTCTTAATCCCCATTTTCCAGATGAGGGAACTGAGGCCCAGAGATGTGCAGTGATTTTCCCAAGGTCACACGGCCGACAAGTGGCAGAGCCGGGATTAGTACTCACATCCTTCTTACTCCCTGGTCCCTGTCCTCACCATTAGGTAATGGCGCTTCTCTACTATTCAATCATAAGATTTATTGAGTGCTTACTGTGTGCAGAGCACTGTACTAAGTGCTTGAGAGAATAAAATGCAACAGAGTTGGTAGATGCCCTCCCTGCCCACAACGAGCTTACAGTCTAGTGAGAGAGACTGACATTTAAATAAATTACAGATATGTACATGAGTGCTTAGGGGTGAAGTTGGAGGTGAATATCAAATGTTTAAAGGTATAGATCCAAGTGTAGGGTGACAGTACGGCTAGGGAGTAGGGGAAATGACTTAGTCAGGGAAAGCTTCTTGGAGGAAGTGTGATTTTAATAAGGCTTTTAAGACGAGGAGAGCGGTGGTGTGTTGGATATGAAAGGGGAGGGATTTCAGGCCAGAAGCAGGACGTAGGCGAGGGGTTGGTGGTGAGATAGATGACATGGAGGTACAGTGAGTAGGTTGGCATTAGAAGAGTGAAGTGTGTGGGCTGGGCTGTAGTAGAAAATCAGTGAGGTAAGGTAGTTGAGTGCTTTAAAGCCAATGACAAGAAGTTTCTGTTTGATGCAGAGGTGGCTGGGCAATCAATGAAGTTGTTTGAGGAGTGCAGAAAAATATTCTGAACGTTTTTGTAGAAAAAAATGATCCGGCCAGCAGAGTGAAGTACGGATTGGAGTCGGGAGAGACAGGAGGCTGGGGGTGGGGCGGTGGGGGGCAGTCAGCAAGGAGCCTGATGCAATAGTCAAGGTGGGATAGGCTAAGTGCTTGGATTCATTCATTCAATCAATCGTATTTATTAAGCACTTACTGTATGCAGAACACCGTACTAAGCCTTGGGAAGTACAAATCGGCAACTTATAGAGACAGTCCCTACCCAACAATGGGCTCAGAGTCTGGAATCAACATATTCGTACTTTGGATGGAGAGACGATTATTATTTACTTACTATCATTATTTGGAGATGCTAAATACTATTACTGGAGTACGAACAGCTTGAATAGAGATGAGCGAGAGGGAATCTGAGAAATGGGCAGAAAGATCCACCAGAGTTTAGCAAAATGAAAGTCAGTGGTGAGGATTCACGGTTGACAGTGAGGTGGAGGGTTAGCAGACAAGGGAGGGTGATGGTGTCATCAATTAATCAATCAATCATATTTATTGAGTGCTTACCGTGTACAAGGCACTGAAGTAAGTGCTTGGGAGAGAATGACACAACAAAATAGCAGACAAATTCCATGCCCCCCGTCTACAGAAGAGGAAATAAATAAAGGACAGATATGGACCTAAGTACTGTGGGGCTGGAATGAGGGGATGAATTAAGGGATCAAGTCAGGGAGAAGCAGAAGTGAGTGGAAGAAGAGGAAATGAGGGCTTAGTCATGGAAGGCCCCTTGGAGGAGAAGTGTCTTTAATAAGGCTTTGAAGGAGGGGGGAGAGTCGTCTCCAGAAATGAAAAAAATGCAGGCGTAGGAGCAGGTTTAAGAGGGAATCTCAGAAGTTTGATTTTAGATGTTCTAAATGTGAGGTTTTGGTAGGATAGCCAAGTGGCGATTACGTGAAGACAAGAAGAGTAGGCGAACTGTAGGTTGGATGAGAACTCAGGGCTGGATGGGAAGTTTTGGGAGTCATCTGCAAATGGTGCTAGCCCAGTCCCCCTGCTCCTAATTTTTTTAAAGACATTTGTTGGGGTTTTTCTTATGGTGCCTGTTAAGCGCCAGGCACTGTTCTAAAAACTGGGCTAGATACAAGATAATCAGGTTGGACACAGTCCATGCCCCACTTGGAGCTCACAGTCTTAGTTCCCATTTCACAGATGAGGGAACTGAGGCACAGAGAGGTTAAATGGCTTGCCCAAGTCACACAGCAGCTGGGATTAAAACCCAGGTCCTCGGACTCCCAGGTCCATGATCTTTCCACTAAGCCATGTTGTTCTGTGAACTTGGACAGGTCACCTAACTTCTCTGTGCCTCAATTTCCTCAACAGCGAAATGGGGAATGAATGCCTATCTTCCCTCCTACTTAGACTGTGAGCCCCATGTGTGACAGGGACCGTGTCCCACCTGATCAATACGCATCTACCTCAGTGCTTTGAGTAGAGCTTGGGTTATGGAAAGTGCTTAAAAATGCCACAGTCAACAAATGAAGGTCCAGACATTAGCTGGAGTGATTAAACACAGTCAGGAAGTTGTGGCAGACCTAATGTCACTGCCCAGTGGACATTTTCATCCTCAACTTCAATCTTCCAAGGGGCAGAGTACAGAGAGATTGCACCACAGTCAGTCAATCAGTCCATCAGCTGTATTTATTGAGTGCTTACTGTGTGCAGAGCCCTGTACTAAGCACTTGAGACAGTACACGACAACAGAGTTGATAGACAAGATCCTTGGCCACAACAATCATACAGACTAGAGGGGGAAGAGAGACATTAAAATAAATAAATGAACTATAGAGCAGATTCGGCTGTAGATTTCCTGTCTCACTTTCCTCTCTCCTTCACCCCAAATTTCTTTGTAGGAGGCCACTTCCGGATTTGAGGAAACTTGAAGGAGGATTGATGGTATTTCCATGTCCTTCAGGACTATGATGCTGTTTCAGATCACCATCGGGACATTTGTGAATGTACTCCTCCAGGTATTTTATATCCACACGGTGTCTGTCAGCCCCAAGTTCAGCACCTTGGATCTGATTTTCAGCCACCTGACTTTGGCCAATACCATGATTCTTCTCTCCCTCGGAATCCCGGAGACCCTGTCAGCCTGAGGATGGAGAAATTTTCTGAGTTAAGTCGTATATAAATTCTTCATGCACGGTTTCGAGTGGGCCGGAGGCTGGCAATCTGCACCACCTGCCTCCTGAGCATCTTCCAGGCCGTCGCCATCAGCCCCGGGACCCCCCGGGTGGCCCGGATCAAAGCCAGGTTACCCAGGAGTGTCATCCTCTCCTGCCTCCTGTTCTGAGGCCTTAGTCTGCCCGTAGATTTAAGTATGTCAATGTGCATGCGAGGCCTCAGGAACAGCAGCAGTGTTAAATCGTACTGAACCTCAAATATTGCATAAAAGTCAGTGTCAGCACGGAAACTACTCTGCTCATCGCCATCATGTTCCCCCTCCACGACTTGTTCTTCATGGGGCTCCTGAGCACAGCCAGTGGCTACTTGGTGTTCGTCCTTTACAGACACTACCGTCGTATCTGGCACTTCCACGTCCCCGGATGCTCCCCTGGGGCAATGCCCGAGGTCAGGGCGGCCAAGGGAGTGGTGGTCCTGGTCGCCCTCTATGTGCTCCTCTACGGGTGGCAGTCCATCATGTCGAGAGTTATACTCAACATGAAAGAAAAATCTGTGCTGGTGAATTGCCAAATGGTGTTATGTTTCACCTTTCAGGCCGTCTGTCCATTTTCAGAGCGACCGGAAGATAAGTGCAATCTGGGAAATGGAATCACCTGGTTCCAACATAGATTTTCCATAGATTCCCAGGGAAGCTACCTCCAATTAAGTTCCACTCAGGTAAAGAGACCAGATATCTTGATCCCAGTTGTAGCAAACCAAGAGAAGCAGAGTGGCCTACTGGATAGGGTCTGGAAAGACCTGGGTTTTAATCCCGGTTCCACCACTTGTCTGCTGTGTGACGTTGGGCAAGTCACTTCACTTCTCTGGACCTCAGTTACCTCATCTTTAAAATGGGGATTAAGACTGTGAGCCCCACATCGGACAGGGGCTTGTCTGACCCAATTTGCTTGTATCCACTCCAGCGCTTAGCACAGTGCCTGGCACATAATAAACACTTACTAACACCACAATTATTATTATTGATATTAGTAGTAGTAGTAAGGATGGGGAGGGGTATTTTTACACAGGCCCAGACCGAGACAATTAAGGACCCTGAGACAGGGAAGCCCAGGGAAGCAGCACAGCCCAGTTGATAGAGCATGGACCTGGGAGACAGAGAACCTGCGTTCTAATTCCGCCTCCACCACTTGTCTGCCATGTGACCTTGGGCAAGTCATTTCACTTCGTGCCTCAATTACCTAATCTGTAAAATGGGGATTAAGACTGGACATTCTACACGGGACAGGGATTGTGTCCAACCTGACTAGCTTGTATGTACTTCCGTGGCTCAGTGGAAAGAGCATGGGCTTTGGAGCCAGAGGTCGTGGGTTCGAATCCCGGTTACGCCACATGTCTGCTGTGTGACCTTGGGCAAGTTACTTAACTTCTCGGAGCTTCAGTTCCCTCATCTGTAAAATGGGGATTAAGACTGTGAGCCCCACGTGGGAAAACCTGATCACCTTGTATGCCCCCAGCGCTTAGAACAGTGCTTTGCACATAGTAAGCGCTTAACAAATGACATTATTATTATTACTATTACTTCAATGTTTAGAACAGTCCCTGGAAAATAGTAAACACTTACCACGTACCATTATGAAGAAAATAATCAGGGTACGTCCCGTGGATTTCATAGAGTTTCAGGAAGGGGTTTTGAATATGGGAAGCTCTGTGGTCTGGTGGATATGAAGGGAGAGGGAATTCCTAGCGTGGGAAAGGTAGTGAGGTAGGGGTCTGAGAGGGAGGAGTTGGGAGTGAGGGACAGTGAAGTGGTGAGCTTGGGAGGAATGGAGAATGTAGATAGGAATTCATTAGGGGAAAATAATGCATATCAATCTATCGATCATATTTATGGAGCACTTACTATGTGAAGACCTTGGTATTAAGTGCATGGGAGAGTATGTTATAACAATATAATAGGGTTGGTAGCCACATTCCCTCCCCATGAGCTCACAGTCTAGAGGAGAATGTCTAAATTGTATTGCTACAGATTTCAGATGGTCTTATGCCCTGGCATGGGATGAAGCCCCAAACCACAGCTTAACCTGAGCGCTATTATTAATCCATTTATTTTATTAATGGTGTGTAGATATCTTTAATTGTATTTATTTTGATGGTATTGACGCCTGTCTACTTGTTGTGTTTTGCTGTCTATCTCCCCCTTCTAGACTGTGAGCCCATTGTTGGGTAGGATTGTCTCTATCTGATGCCGAATTGTACTTTCCAAAAGCTTAGTACAGTGCTCTGCACACAGTAAGCACTCAAAAAATACGATTCAGTGAGTGAATGAATGAATGAATCACAGAAAGGGAATAATGATTAGTCTGTTGGTCTGTTGGTGAATCACATGGGACTGGGCAGTCATTTAGGTTGTGGGGGCCAGGACCACAGGGAGCTCACGATGCCGGTCTTCCGAAATTCCCGGAGAGTCAGCTGTCTCAGGGGAGCCACGGGCCCTCCCTCCCACGGGGAATCCCCCAGGAAATAACACGGCCATCGTCTTAGAGGAGCCCCTACAGTTAGGGGATGGGAGGGGGAGGAGGAGCCCGCGAAGGAGACCGAGAATGAATGCCCAGAGAGATAAGAGGAGAAGCAGGGGAGGAGGAATCTGTGAAGCCAAGGTTGGAAAACGTGTTGAGGAGAAGGGGTTGGTGAAAGTGTGAAAGGCAGCTGAGAGGTTGAGGAGGATTAGGATAGAGTAGGAGCCATTGGACTTGGCAAGAAGGATGCCATTGAGACCTTTGACAGGGCAGTTTTAGTGGAGTGGAGGGGATAGAAGCCAGATTGGCGGGGGCCCAAGAGAGAGCTGGAGTTGAGGAATTCGAGGCAACGAGTGTATACGACTCGCTCTAGGAATTTGGAAAGGAAGGGTAGGAGGAAGATATGGCGATAACTGGAAGGGGCAGTAGAGTCAAGAGAGGGTCTTTTTCAGATGGGGAAGACGTGGACATGTTTGAAGGCAGAGGGGAAGTGCTCTATCTACTTTATAATACCATAACAGACACATTAACTGCCCCTTCTAGAAGGAAAAAAGGAATGGAAAGATGAATGTGCAATTATTGCTTGCCATTTTACAGATGATGAAACTGAGGTCCAGAGAAGTGAAGCGACTTGCCCAGGGTCCGCCAGCAGCATAGGAGGAGAGGCAGGATTAGAACCGAAGTACTCTGACTCCCATTAAGCTATGCTTAGGAGAGTACAATGGAATAGAGCTTGTAGATGTGTATGCTGCCCTCAAGAAGCTCACAGTCAATAAGAGATCTCCTGGGCCCATGCCTTTTCCACTAAATGATGGTGGAAATGAGTTGATTCACGCTTGAATTAGGTGAAGTGGGTTTCTATGGCTGGGAAATGAATTGGAGTAGCTGGTTGGAGGAGAGGGGAGAATTTTAGCAATGCTCAGAATTCAGGAAGAACTGTGTTCTCTCTGATTTTGAGTGAATAACAGGGAGTTTCAGGCTAGGATGGAAATGGGAGAATAGATCGCGAGTAGCTACTAGAAAGTTGCTTTGAGAGCTGGGAAGACGTGCTGAACATCGGAAAGGGGATGAAGTGCAGTCACAGGACAGAGAGACCTCAAGCCGATTGTGAGTTTTTGTTGTTCGTGAAAAGAAAACTTGTCATGAGAGGATGTTGAGGAAAGGAGAGATGTAGGCTGAGTGATGCTTTAGGAAAGGACTAGAGGAATGATGACGTATGCTTGTGTTTGTGTGTGTACAGGTGTGAATGTAGATATGTGAGCAAATGGAATTAGTTTGGAGTATATGTGGATTTTTGTTGTTGTTGTGCATTTGTTTTATGGTAGTGTTATGTGATTATTATGTGCCAGGTACTGTACTAAGCACTGGGGTGGATCCGGGCTAATCGGTTTGGATGTAGTCCATGCCCATTAGGGTGCTCACAGTTGTAATCCCCATTTTTCATATGAGGTAATCAAGTGATAGAGATGGTAAGTGACTGGCCCCAGATCACACAACAGACAAGGAGTGGAGACAGGATTAGAATCCAGGTCCTTCTTTCTAACAGGCCCATTCTCTCTCTACTAGTAGGATGAATTTATGTGTAAAGGCACTTCTTGTTTGACTCTAAAACCACCGAAAATATTTCACAACAGTCATGTTCATATCTTTATCTTCTCTGACCTCTGCTATCTGCTATTTATTTTAGTTTCGGTCTCTTCAACCAAAAATAGTTATCTTGATTTTTTTAGGTGTCTAATATGTGCTAAGCAAAGTATTAAGTGCTGGGAGAGATTCAGGACAATCTGGTAGAACACAGTCCATGTCCCACAAGAAATTCACAGACTAAGTAGGAGGGAAAACACGTATCGAGCCTTCATTTTACTATTGAGAAAACTGAAGCATAGAGAAATTGTCACTTTCCCATGGCTACGCAGCCGACAAGTGGGAGAGTTGGGATTAGAACCCAGGTCGTCTGACTCCCAGGCCTGTGTACATCCCAATAGTGCACGCTGCTTCTACGCTGTTTGAAGATTGGTGCTTCCAATAGAATGGAAGCTCTTTGGGGGCAGTGACCATTTGCAGGGACAGCAGCGGGGCTCAGTGGAAAGAGCACGGGCTTTGGAGTCAGAGGTCATGAGTTCAGATCCCGACTCCGCCAACTGTCTGCTGTGTGACTTTGGGCAAGTCACTTAACTTCTCTGTGCCTCAGTTCTCTCATCTGTAAAATGGGGATAAAGACTGTGAGCCCCACGTGGGACAACCTGATAACCTTGTATCTCCCCAGCGCTTAGAACAGGGCTTTGCCCATAGTAAGCGCTTAATAAATACCATTTTTATTATTATTATTATTACTAATACCATGTCCTCTGTACATAGTCAATAAATGGAATTGATCGACTTAGTCCTATTCCTTCACCCCCAACATCAATGTCTCTAAATTGAAGTCTTTCCTCTTCCTGTGCAGGGAGTCGACATCATTCCCTAGAAATGATCAATGACTTCACGGCGACGGGATTCCTGCTGCTGAGCTTCTCGGAGATGCAGGGGCTGTAGCTGGTGCACGACACGTTGGTCCTCCGGGTCTACCTGGCGGCACTGACGGGGAATCTCCTCCTCATCTCCGTCACCGCCCTCGACCGGTGCCTCCACACCCCCATGTACTTCTTTCTCAAGAGCCTGTCCGTTCTCGACCTCTGCTACATCTCCGTCACCATCCCCAAGTCCATACACAACTCCCTGACCTGCAAGAGATCCATCTCCCTAGTGGGATGTACCACCCAGGTTTGCCTGGTGGTGGTTTTGGCCACTTCAGAGCTGGTCGTCATCATGGCGATTTCCTACGACCGCAGTACCACCATCTGCAGCCCTCTGCGATGACATCATCACGAAAATGCAGCATGTGTAAAGATGACGGCTACCTCCTGGCTCAGCGGGACGCTGTTTGACCTCTGATTTTCAGCTTTGACCTTCTCACTGAAATTCCTTGGGCCCAATGTCGTCTAACAGTTTTTCAGTGACGTCCCCACTCTACTGAAGATCTGCTCGGAAGACCACATTGCCATCAATGTAAGTGTGAATGCCGGGGTAGTGTTATCTGTCATCTGCTTCGTTTCCATCGTCGTTCCATACGTCCACATCTTCTGGGCCGCAGAGGATGCTGGCCGCCAAGGGATGGGCCAAGGCCTTCTCCACTTCCTTGCCTCACCTAGTCATCATCACCGTCTTTCTCTGTATGGCCACCATCAACTACCTCAAGCCCGTGTCAAACTCCCCCTCGGCGATGGATCTACTCGTGTCCATCTTATATATCGCGGTGCCACCCGCTCTAAATCCCCTCCTCTACAGCCTGAGGAGCCGGGACATGAAGGCCTCTCTGAGCACAATCCTAAAGGAGAAATTCCTAATCCCTCCTCAATGGGACAAAATGTCTGCTTTCTTTCACTGATTTTCCCATCCCTCATCAGCTGGCCTACAAATCCAAAGAGAAAGTACAGCGACTGAGGATTTGTCAGTGTCTGTGAGGGAGGTTAATAAGATGTGCGTGACTGATAATTCATGGTTTGAGGGGCATGAAGACCTAACGGAATGAGCATGTGGCTAGGAGTCATAAGACTTGAAATGTTTGCCCAGTTCTGCCACTGGCCTGCTGGGCGACCTTGGTCGGCCTACTTAACCTCTCTGGGCCTTTCTAAAAATAAGGATTCAATATATGTTCTATCTCTTACCCTCTGAGCCCCTTTGGAATAGGAAATATGTTTCTTCAGATTATTCTGTTTCTACTCCAGCACCTGGCAGTCTTTTGAAAGTAAATTCTTAATAAAATCAATAATTATAATGTGGGTGCAACTAGTAATCATAAGAACAAGTCATATGAATTTAAGGTCACTCGGTAGTTATGAAAATCGAAAAACGGCTCAGTGACAAGGGGGAAGGGAGGCAACCATGGAAACACCCCCGCCCACTTTTGCCTGGTCATATTCTTGCCTTCCAACCATCCATTCATCCATCTATCCATTCTCCCATCCATCGATCCATCAATCCATCCATCCATCCATCTATCCATTCTCCCATTCATCGATCCATCAATCCATCCATCCATCCATCGTATTTATTGAACACATCCTGGGTACAAAGCACTGTAGTAAACTCCCAGCCGAGTTGAAAAGAAATAAAAGACATTATTCCTGCTCTCCAGGAGATTATTATCTAACGGGGAAGACAGGCACAGAATAAATTACGTTAACTGGGAAGGACAGAAGGAAAGATGGAAAAGTGGACGAACGCTGTATTAAAGAGTACAGTTTATATAGTCAGTATGAACAGAGCTTCAACAGATTTGCGATCAGGACAACTCAGAAGCAGCAGCATGTCTAGTGGGTAAAGCAGGGTCCTGAGACTCAAATGGACATGGGTTCTGATCTCGGTTCCACCACATATCTACTGTGTGAACTTGGGCAGCGTCGCTTAACTTCCCCGTGCCTCGGTTCCCTCATCTGTAAAATGGGGATTGAGACTATGAGCCCCACGGGGGACATGGACTCTGACCAATCTGATTAGCTTGTAACTACTCCAGCACTTCGTATAGTGTCTGATTTATAGTAAACGTTTCACAAAGGCCATAAGAAAAAGTTAGTTGGCTGATTGACTGACAGATTGAGTGTCTCAGGTTGTGCATTAGACAAAAGTGAAATCATTCTCAGTGGCTGAAGAATGTCGTTCAAACAGGAACCGCTGGGATGCAGATGCTGCTGTTTCCACGGGAACCCGGAAGGCTGGTACCATTGCTGATGCTGCAGTGACCTGGCCTTGTCTCCCAGAAGCCTCAGACACCACGTGACCAGAGGGTACTTGGCTTGTCCAGGCCACGAGATCCCTCTTCAGGGTCCCGAGCCATCCTTCAGGGATCCCCCTCGGAGCAGCTCCTGCTTTATCTAGAGGGAGGGGCCCCATCTGGAGAGCTCCTCAGGGTCTGAGGAAGAGCAGAGTGGGATGGAAGGCTCCTCTTTGTTCCTTTCTGGCTGCTCCAGTGAGAGTGACCAGGGTTGAGTGAGTTGGAGGGGCGGGAGGTGGGGGGACGAGGATGAAGATGGAAGAGATGGAGCCAGTCTGAGGCATAAACTGGGGTTCAGACCAGGGTTGTGGCCACTAGCGGGGGAGGCGGGCTTGCAGGAGGAGAGGTGTTTTCCAGTTCAGTGACACCCAACCGCCACCCACCTCTCCTCCTCCCTCCTCAAACTTCGCTACCATGCCAACTACCCACCAGGCTACGGTGCTCCAGCACCATGTCAGCACTGTGGACAGCCATTTCGGCCTTCATTGAGTCCCAGTATCCCTTGCAGAGGCTAAATGACAAGCAGGGCTTTGAGAGTGTGACCAGCTTTGGACAGCCACGGCACTGTCAGAAATTCCTCATTTTAAGAGTTATTCCCAAATGTTGGGAGATTTCAAATAGTGGGAAAGGTTGTAATCACTGTCCTCAAGAACCTTCCAGTCTACCGGGCTAGGTTAACACAATATAATTTACTGTCAGTCAATCAATCTTGAATAATATTTACTGAGTGCTTACTGGGTGCACTCAGCCCTTGGAAGAGTAATAATAATGATCATCATAGTAATGGTTAAGCTCTATGTCCCAAGCACTGCCCTAAGCACTGGGGTAGATACAGGCTAAGCAGGTTGGATGCAGTCCTTGTTCCACATGGGGCTCACAGTCTTAACCCCCATTTTACAAATGAGGCAACCGAGGCTCAGAGAAGTAAAATGACTTGTCCATGGTCACACAGCAGACATGGGCTGGAGCTGGAATTAAAACCCAGGTCCTTCTGACCCCTGACTCCCAGACTCGTTCTCTATCCACTTTATAATACCATAGCAGACACATTCCCTGCCCCTACTGGAAGGAAAAAAAGAATGGAAAGATGAATATGCAATTATTGCATGCCATTTTACAGAAGTGAAAGGACTTGCCCAAGGTCCCACAGTAGCAAAGGACAGACACAGGATTACAACCAAAGTCCTCTGACTCCCACTAAGCTACGCTTGCGAGAGTACAGCAGAACAGAGCTGGTAGATGTGTATGATGCCCTCAAGGAGCTCACAGTTAGAAAGAGAACTCCTGGTCCCATGCTTTTTCAACTAAATGAGGATGGAAATGAGTTGAGTCGCACTTGAGGTAGGTGAAGTGGGTTTAGAAGGGTGGGAAATGAATCGGGGAAGCTGGTTGGCGGGGGGGGGGGAATTTAGCACTGCTCAGAATTCGGAAAGAACTGTGTTCTCTGTGATTTTGAACGGATAAGAGAGGGAGTTCCAGGCTAGGATGGAAAAGTAGAAGTGGATTGCGAGTAACAACTAGAAAGTTGCTTTGAGAGCTGAGAAGACGAGTTGAACGATGGAAAGGGAGTAAAGTACAGACATAGGGTGGAGAGCCTTCAAGCCAATTGTGAGTTTTTGTTGCTGGTGAAAAGACACAACTTGTCCTGAGAGGAGGTTGAGGAGAGGAGAAGATGTATGTTGAGCGATGGTTTAGGAAAGGACTAGATGAATAATGAGATAGGCTTGTGTTTGAGTGTGTACAAGTGTGAATGCAGATATTGAGCAAATGGAATCAGTTGTATGTATATATGGGTTTTATTATTGTTGTTTATTTTATGGTATTGTTAAGTGCTTATTAAATTTCAGGTACTGTACTAAGCACTGGGGTGGATACAAGCTAATTAGGCTGGACACAATCTTTGCCCAAAATGGTGCTTTCAGTAATAATTCCGAATTTACAGATGAGGTAACTGAATCACAGAGAAGGTAAATTACTAGCCCTGCGTCATATAGCAGACAAGCGGAGGACACAAGATTAGTATCCAGCTCCTTCTTTCTACCGGGCTCATTCTCTCTCCACTACATGGATGAATTTATGTATAAAGGCACTTCGGGTTTGAATATAAAACCACCGAAAAAAAATTCACAACAGTCTTGTTCGTATCTTTATGTTCTCTGACCTCTGCTATCTGCTATTCATTTTAGTTTAGGTCTCCTCAACCAGATATAATTGTCTTGATATTTTAGGTGCTTACTATGTGCCAAGCAAAGTATTTAGTGCTGGGGGAGATTCAGGACAATCCGGTAGAACACAGTCCATTTCCCACGAGGAATTCACAGACTAAGTAGGAGGGAAAACAGGTATCAAATCCTCATTTTACTATTGAGAAAACTGAGACGTAGAGAAATTAAGTTACTTTCCCATGGCTACGCAGCCGACAGGTGGTAGAGTTGGGATTAGAAACCAGGTCCTCTGATCCCCAGGCCTGTGTTCTTCCCAGTAGCACCCTGCTTCTACACAGTTCGAAGCTTGGTGATTTCAATAGAATGGAAGCTCCTTGGGGACAGTGATCATATGTACTATTACCGTGTCCTCTGTAGGTACTCAATAAATAGAAATGATTGACTTATTCCTATTCCTTCACCCCCAACATCAATGTCTATAAATTGAAGTCTTCCCTCTTCCTGTGCAGTACATCGACATCATTCCACAGAAATTTTCAATGTCTCCATGGTGAACTCAAAGATCATTTTGAATTCAATAACTGTCTCGTCTCCATAGAGAATCACCAGCAATTGTCCTGCCAATTACTTCACTTATCCCACCAATGGACTCTAACTTTGACTCTTCCCTCATCACATGCAGAAAGTCAATGCTGCCTCCCAATAATGTCCAACGTTTCCACAGTGAGAGAATTCCTCCTGGTGGGTTTCTTGGAAATCTGGGAACTGCAGCTGTTCAATCGTATTTATTGAGCACTTACTCTGTGCGGAGCACTGTACTAAGCGCTTGGGAAGTACAGGTTGTCAACATATAGAGACGGTCCCTACCCAACAGTGGGCTCACAGTCTTGAAGGGGGAGGCAGAGAACAAAACAAAACGTATTAACAAAATAAAATAAGTACAATAAATATGTACCAATGAAATAAATGAATAAATAGAGTAATAAATACATACAAACATATATAAATATATGCAGGTGCTGTTGGGAGGGGAAGGAGGTAAAGCGGGGAGGAGGGAGAGGTGGGGGAGGGAGAGAGGAAGGAGGGGGCTCAGTCTGGGAAGGCCTCCTGGAGGAGGTGAGCTCTCAGTAGGGCCTTGAAGGGAGGAAGAGAGCTAGCTTGGCGGATGTGCCGAGGGAGGGCATTCCAGGCCAGGGAGATGACGTGAGCCAGGGGTCGACGGCAGGACAGGCGAGAACGAGGCACGGTGAGGAGATTAGCGGCAGAGGGGCGGAGGGTGCGAGCTTGGCTGTAGAAGGAGAGAAGGGAGGTGAGATAGGAGGGGGCAAGGTGATAGAGAGCCTTGAATCCGAGGGTGAGGAGTTTCTGCCTGGTGCATAGGTTGATTGGTAGCCACTGGAGATTTTTGAGGAGGGGAGTAACATGCCCAGAGGGTTTCTGGACAAAGACAATCCGGGCAGCGGGGTGACGTATGGATTGAAGAGGGGAGAAACAGGAGGATGGGAGATTGGAGAGGAGGCTGATACAGTAATCCAGACGGGATAGGATGAGAGCTTGAACGAGCAGGGTAGCGGTTTGGATGGAGAGGAAAGGGCGGATCTTGGCAATGTTGCGGAGCTGAGACCAGCAGGTTTTGGTGACGGCTTGGGTGTGAGGGGTGAACGAGAAAGCGGAGTCGAGGATGACACCAAGGTTGCGGGCTTGTGAGACGGGAAGGATGGTAGTGCCGTCTACAGCGATGGGAAAGTCAGGGAGAGGACAGGGTTTGGGAGGGAAGAGAAGGAGTTCAGTCTTGGACAGGTTTTGTTTTAGGTGGCGGGAAGACATCCAGATGAAGATGTCCTGAAGGCAGGAGGAGATGCGAGCCTGGACGGAGGAAGAGAGAGCAGGGGCAGAGATGTAGATTTGTGTGTCATAAACGTAGAGATGATAGCTGAAGCGTCGGAGTGAATGAGGTCACCAAGGGAGTGAGTGTAGATCGAGAACAGAAGGGGACCAAGAACTGAACCTTAAGGAGCCCCTACAGTAAGGAGATGGGAGGGGGAGGAGGAGCCTGTAAAAGAGACTGAGAATGAACGACCGGAGAGATAAGAGGAGAACCAGGAGAGGACGGAGTCTGTGAAGCCAAGGTTGGATAGCGTGTTGAGGAGAAGGGGGTGGTCCACAGTGTCGAAGGTAGCTGAGAGGTCGAGGAGGATTAGGATAGAGCATGAGCCGTTGGAATTGGCAAGCAGGAAGTCATTGGTGACCTTTGAGAGGTCAGTTCCCGTAGAATGTAGGGGACGGAAGCCAGATTGGAGGAGTCGAGGAGAGAGTTGGCGTTGGCGCTGTTATATGGCACGCCGCTCCTCGTGGTCTACCTGGTGGCCCTGAGAAGGAATATCCTCATTTTTGCCATCACCGCCCTCAACTGGCGCCTCTAGACCCCTCTTTACCTCTTTCTCAGGAACCTGACCGTCCTCGACCTCTTCTACATCCCCGTCACTGTCCCCAAGTCTGTCGGCATCATCCTGACTGATCATAGATCCATCTCCCTCCTGGGCTGTGTCACCCAGCCCTTCCTCCTGGTCATTTTGGCCACTTCAGAGCTGTTTGTCCTCATGGCGATGTCCTACTACCACTATGCTACCATCTGCCACCCTCTGCAGTATGAGCTCATCATGAAAAACACGGTCTGTGGAAAGATGGTGGCCGCCTCCTGGCTCAGCATGGTACTTCATGGGGTCTTGTATTCAGCCGCGACTTTCTCCCTGAACTTCTGTGGGTCCAACATCGTCCAGCAGGTCTTCTGTGATGTCCCTTCCCTGCTGAAAATCACCTGCTCAAAGACCACGTCGCCTTCGATGTGAGCGTCACTGGTGAAGTCGCTTTAGGTGTCGTCTACTTCATCTTCATCATCATCTCCTATCTGCGTTTCTTCCTTGCTGTGCTGCGGATGCCGGCCACCAAGGGCCGGGACAAAGCCTTTTCTACTTTCCTGCCCCACCTCAGCATCGTCACCGTCTTACTCTCGACTGGATCCATTGCCTACCTCAAACCAATTTCAGACTCCCCCTTGACCCTGGACATGTTGGTGTCCGTGTTCTGCACTGTAGTGTCGACCACCCTGAACCCCTTCATCCACAGCTTGAGGAACCGGGACATGAAGGATGCCCTGGAGAGAATTCTAAAGGAGAGATTTTTCCTCTGTCCCCTAAGGGACAAAATGTCTGTTTCTTGTTGCTGTCTGTCCCATTTCTCATCAGGATTCTGACCGTGGGGGTACCCATATAAAGAGCTGTCCAAAAAGAAAGTCCTGTGTTTGAGGATTTGTCAATGTCTGGGACAGAGGTTGATAAGACATGTGTGACTGTAAGCCCGGGGTGGGCAGGGATTGCCTCTCTTTATTCTGAACAGTGCTTTCCCAGCACTTAGTAGTGCTCAGCACACGGTAAGCACTCACTAAATATGATTGACTGAATGAATGAATGACTGATAAGTGATTGTTTGGACGGCATCATGGCTTAGTGGAATGAGCATATGGCCGGGAATCATGAGATTTGAAAGGTCTGCCTGATTCTGCCACGGGCCTACTGTATGAACTTGGTCCAGCCACGTAATCTCTTTGGGTTTCTCTGTAAAATCGGGGTTCAATACGTGCTTTCTCTTTCTCTTACAATCTGAGCCCCTGTGGGTCAGGAAACGTGTCCGATCTGATTAGTTTGTTTCTACTCCGGCACTCGGCAGTCTATTGCAAGTAAATTCTTAATAAATTCAATAATGCTAATGTTGATACTACTACTGATAATAATGGTAATTCTATGAATTTTAAGATCACTCTTGGTGGTTATGAAAATCAGAAAACCGGAGGGTGACAAGAGAGAAGGGACGCAATCATGGAAACTGTCCCTCACATTTTACAGCCTGTTTACTCTTTTTGATGACTGTCTCCTCCTTTCTAGACTGTGAGTCCGTTGTGGGCAGGGATTGTCTCTGTTGCTGAATTGTATTTCCCAAGCCCCTAGTACAGTGCTCTGCACATAGTGAGTGCACAATAAATGCGATTGAATAAAATAATGAAGGAATAATCAGGTTGGATATAGCCCTTGTCCAAATGGGTCTCACAGTCTAAGTAAGGAGGGCATAGGACTTAATCCCCATTTTACAGATAAGGAGACTGATACACAGGAAAAGTGAAGTGACTTGTCCAGGTTCACCCAGCTCACCTGTGGCTAAATGCTGGGAAAGATACAAGATAATCACATTGGACACAGTCCCTGTCCGACATGGAACTCTCAGCCTCTCACAGGGGCTAACTGGGAAATGAAGTGACTTGCCGAAGGTCACCCAGCAGATGAGCAGTGAAGTGGAGAATAGAACCCAGGTTCTCTGTCTCCCAGGCCCGGGCTCTTTTCACAGGCCAAGCTGCTTCTACTCTCCAGACACTAACTGAGCTTGCCAATCTGTCACTCCCTATTTCTGTGTTTAGGGCTCTGATTCTCCGTTTGTTACTCTGAGTAACCAATCGTACTCCCTCAGTGAGGATATGAGGATATATTCTATTTTTATATGGTATTTGGTAAGCACTTACTTCGTATCAAGTAATGTTCTAAGCACAGGTATAGATACAAAACAATCAGGTTGCATACAATCCCTGTCCCACATGAGGTTCACAGTCCACATAGGAGGGAAAACCCGTATTGCATCTCCATTTTACAGCTGAGTAAACCGAGGCCCAGGGAAGTGAAGTGACTTGCCCAAGGTCATCCCGAAAACATTAGGGGGAACTAGGACTCTCATGTCCATGTTCTTTCCACTAAATCATGCTGGTGCTGTTGATGCCATGGGAATATCACAGGCCAGGACCGTTGCTGCAGTTCGGAGTGCCAGGTCCCTATCACTGCAGGGCCTCAGGAACCATGTGGTCAGAGGATTCTCGCATCACCTGGCCAACGAGGTCTCTCCCCTGGGGCCCAGGCCGGTCCTCCAGGGATTTCCCTCGGAGCAGCGACTGCTTTATCTATGGGAATAGGGTCCATCTGGAGAGCAGATCAGCATCCACGGGAGAGTGGAGAGTGGCTGAGGGCTCCTGGCTGTCCCTCTGAGGCTGAACGAACCCAGGAATCAGAGGAGAAAGAGGAGACCAGCCCAGTCCAGAGGAGGTCAGTGCCCTCTGCAAGCCCACGTTGCCCTGGTGAGAGTGAGTGGGGGTGGAGAAAGGCACGATGGAACCAGGAGGATGAAGCCAGAGATGGAGACATTCTGGGAAGAGTCTCGCACTCTGGGAACAGGTTAGAGTTCATTCATTCGTATTTATTGAGCACTTATTGTGTGGAGAGCGCTGTACCAGGCGCTAGGAAAGTACAATTCAGCAACAAATAGAGACAATCCCTGTCCACAACGAGCTCACAGTCTAGAAGCGGGGAGAGACCAGTTCAGATCAAAATCGTACCCCAAACAAGACAGGCTTATTGGAGGGGAATGGCTTGCCACCAATACTAAATAATTTTGGTACATATTAAGCATTTTCTGTGTGCCAAGCACTGTTCTAAGCGCTAGGTTAGACACAAGTTAATTAGGTTGGACACAGTCCCTGCCCATTATGGGGCGCACACTCTTATGCCCAATTTACAGATGAGGTAACCGCGGCACAGGGAAATGAAGTGACTTGCCCAAGATCACACAACAGACTTATGAGGGAGGCGGGATTAGAACGCACATCCTTCTGATTCCCAGCCCCGTGCTCTATCCACCAATGGCCCCACTACCCACACAGCTCTCCACCCTCCAACATCCCCCCCGGCTACCATGGCAACCACTCGCCAGCCTCGGATGCTACAACCGAACATCGGCATGATGCTACAGTCACTTCGGCTGTCAGTGGTTTCTTTATGTCAAAAACGTTTTCAGCGGGAATGTGATTGTCAGGGTTGAGAGACCGTGACTGATTCTGGGAAAAACCCCGGTACCATCATCAATTCTTCTGAATGGAAGTTCTCTTACAAATCAATGCCTTACAGTGGCAGAAGAGTTAGCATCTGATATTGTAGCTTAGAGCTATGCCATTGAGAGATACTCTCGCTTGGGTTACCCATAACAAAAAGGTCTAAGAAGAAGGGTCAGACAAAGTTGATTTACCTGTGCTAGACGGCAGCGTCATGGGAAAGAGACAAGGGTAGATGAACAAATGATCAAAATGTGCATCAAAGACAATGGCAGAGACTCAGGTTTTCACTGCGTGGAAGGAGGCAATGATGAACCATTTATTTATGTTTACCAAGAAAACTCAATGGATATACATGCCAGAATGATTACTGGTAGTTTATCCATAAAGCCGTCTTGGTAAACATATGGAAGTTGTTTACCATTGCTTTCTTCCACACAGTAAACATGAGTCTCTGCCCTCGACGGTCTCTCATGCTGTTGCTGCCCAGCACAGGTGAGTTTTGACTCGAAGCAGATTGCCTTCCACTCGCTGGCCACTGGACAAGCTAGGAATCGAATGGGTAGGACTCTGTTTGACTCTCCCGTCTGTAGCAGAGGCTGGTAGAATACTGGAAACTCTCCAGGTTCGATCCTGAGAGGGACGGAGCAGCAGTATCTTCAAATGAAATCTCCTCCCTCCTCTCAAGTGCTACTGCATCCACCTGTGCTTCAGAAACCATTTCCTCTCATTTTATGAAATCTCTCGACCCTTCCCCCCTCCCCTCCTTAACTTCCATCTTCAACCGATCACTCTCCACTGGTTCCTTCCCCTCTGCCTTCAAACATGCCCACGTCTCCCCCATCCTATAAAAACCCTCTCTTGACCCCACATCCCCTTCTAGTTATCGCCCTATTTCCCTCCTACCCTTCCTTTCCAAACTCCTAGAACGAGTCGTCTACACCCGCTGCCTCGAATTCTTCAAGGCCAACTCTCTCTTTGACCCCATCCAATCTGGCTTCCGTCTCCTACAATCCAACGAATCCGCCCTCTCAAGTGTCACCAATGACGTCCTTCTTGCGAAATCCAACTGCTGCTATTCAATCCTAATCCTCCTCGACCTCTCAGCTGCCTTCAACATTGTGGATCACTCCCTTCTCCTCAACACGTTATCCAACCTTGGCATCACAGACTCCGTCCTCTCCTGGTTCTCCTCTTATCTCTCCGGCCGTTCATTCTCAGTCTCCTTCGCAGGCTCCTGCTTCCCCTCCCATCCCCTCACCGTAGGGGTTCCTCAAGGTTCAGTTCTTGGTCCCCCTCTTTTCTCTATCTACACTCACTCCCTCGGTGAACTCATTCACTCCCACGGCTTCAACTATCATCTCTACGCTGATGACACCCAAATCAACATCTCTGCCCTGCTCTCTCTCCCTCCCATCAGGACATCTCCATCTGGATGTCTGCCTGCCATCTAAAACTCAATATGTCCAAGATTGAACTCCTTATCTACCCTCCCAAACCCTGCCCTCTCCCTGACTTCCCCGTCACTGTAAATGGCATTTCCATCCTTCCCGTCTCACAAGCCAGCAACCTTGGTGTTATCCTCGACTCCGCTCTCTCGTTCACCTCTCATATCCAATCCGTCACCAAAATCTGCCGGTCTCACCTCTGCAACATCGCCAAGATCCTCCCTTTCCTCTCCATCCACACAGCTACCTTGTTGGTTCAATCTCTCATCCTATCCCGACTGGACTACTGCATCAGCCTCCTCTCTGATCTGCCATCCTCCTGTCTCTCCCCAATTCATTCTATACTTCACTCTGCTCCCCGGATCATCTTTGTGAAGAAACGCTCTGGGCATGTTATTCCCGTCCTCAAAAATCTCCAGTGGCTACCAGTCAACCTATGCATCAGGCAAAAACTCCTCACTTTCGGTTTCAAGGGTCTCCATCACCTCACCCCCTCCTACTTCACCTCCCTTCTCTCATTCTACAGCCCAGCCGGCACCCTCCGCTCCTCTGCTCTAACCACCTCACTGTGCCTCGTTCTCGCCTATCCCACCGTCGACTGTCGACCCCCGTCCCACGTCCTCCCCCTGGTTTGGAATGCTCTCCGTCCACACATCCGCCAAGCTAGCTCTCTTCCTCCCTTCGAGGCCCTACTGAGAGCTACCTCCTCCAGGAGGCCTTCGCAGATTGATCCCCTTTGTCCTCTCCTCCTCCCCATCCCCCCACCCTATCTCCTTTCCCTACCCACGGCACTTATATATATCTGTACAGATTTATTACTGTATTTATTTTACTTATACATATTTACTATTCTATTTATTTTGCTAATGATATGTATGTAGTTTTAATTGTATTTGTTCTGACTATGTTGATACCTGTCTACGTGTTTTGTTTTTTTGTCTGTCTCCCCCTTCTAGAATGTGAGCCCGTTGTTGGGTAGGGACCGTCTCTATATGTTGCCGATTTGTACTTCCCAAGCGCTTAGGACAGTGCTCTGCACACAGCAAGCGCTCAATAAATACGATTGAATAAATGAATGAACATTAGATTGAGTATAAAATCACTTCTAGACTGTAGGCTCGTCGCAAGCAGGGAATGTAGCTACCAACACCATTATGGTGGACTTCACCTGAGCATTTACTACAGTGCTCTACACATAGTGAATGATCAATAAATACATTGATTGGCCTAAGACATTTCACAACTGTACATATCTTAATGCTCTCTGGTAGTCTCCTATCTGCAATTTATTTTAGTTTCCGTCTCCCAAATAATAATAAAACTTGTGGTTCTTGTTAAATGCTAATTATATACCAAGCACAGTAGAATGTACAGGGGTAGATGCACAGCAATCAGGTAGGAAACGGTCTCTATCCCACACGGGGCTCAGAGTCTCAGTAGGGGGGAGAACAGGCCTTGAATTTCCATTTTATAGATGAGGAATCGTAGGCTTAGAGGAGTTAAGTATGCTGCCCAAGATCACACAGCAGGGAAGTGGTAGAGCCAGAATTAGTACCCAAGTCCTCCGACTTCATAGGCTGTGCTTTTCCACTAAACTATGCCACTCCGAAAAGACTGTGAGCTTGGAATTCCTTGACAGCAAGAATCATTTGTACTAATACTATTGAACTCTGTCGGTGCTCAATACGTAAAAATGAAAGATTTGCTCCTGAGGAACTAATGTGGATTCCCGTAACGATGCCATCAAGGCCCATAATTTGAAGTCTTACCTCTTCCTGTGCAGAGAGTCGACATCATCCTCCAAAAATGTCCAACAACTCCAGGGTGAGGGAATTCCTACTTCTGGGTTTCTCAGAGGTACGGGAGTTGCAGCTGGTCCACACCGCGCTGTTCCTACTGGTCTACCTGGCGACTCTGACGGGGAATTTCCTCATCGTCTCCGTCACCACTCTCGACCGGCGCCTTCACACCCCCATGTACGTCTTCCTCAGGAACTTGTCCCTCATCGACCTCTGCCTCATCTCCGTCACCGTACCCAAATCCATCACCATCTCCTTGACTAACTGCCGATCCATCTCCTTCTTGAGCTGTGCCACTCAGCTCTTCCTGGTGCTCCTACTTCCTAGCTCGGAGTTTTTCGTCCTCACAGCAATGTCCTACGACTGCTACGCTGCTATCCGCCTCCCCCTGCGCTACGAGGTCATCATGAAACCAGGAGTTTGTGGAAAGATGGTGGTCGCCTCCTGGCTCAGTGGATGGCTCTTCGGGGTCTTGTTTTCAGCTTCGACCTTCTCCTTCTCCTTCTCCTTCTGCGGGCCCAACGTTGACCAAAATTTCTTTTGTGACGTCCCCTCTCTGCTGAAGATCACCTGCTCTGAAGACCACTCCGCCATCGACGTGAGTGTGAGCTTTGGGCTAACCATAGGTGCCGTATGCTCCATTTCGATTGTCACCTCATACTTGCGCATTTTCCGTGCCGCTCTGAGGATGCCAGCCGCCAAGGGCAGGGCCAAAGCCTTCTCCACCTGCCTGCCTCACCTTGTCATCTCACCGTCTTCCTCTCCACAGGCGTGTTTGGCTATCTCAAGCCGCCCTCACACTCTTTCTCTGTGTTGGACCTGCTGATGTCAATGTCCTTCGCCGTCATGCCGCCAGCCCTGAACCCCCTCACCTACAGCTTGAGGAACCGGGACTTGAAAGCTGCTCTGTGCACAGTCTTAAAAATGAGATTCCCCCAGACTCCTCTAAATGTCGAAATGTGTGTTCTTTTGTGCTGATATTCAATCCATCAGTCAAGCAATCATATTTACTACTGGAACGAAGCGTGCTGTCTGGGTTGTAGTAGGAGATTAGCGAGGTGAGGTAGAAGGGACAAGTTATTGAGTGCTTTAAAGCCAGTGGTGAGGTGTTTCCGTTTGATGCAGAGGTGCATGGGCAAACGCTGGAGGTTATCGAGGAGTGGGGAAACATGGACTGAAAGTTTTGATAGAAAAAGCATCCGGGCAGCAGAGTGAAGTATGGACTAGAGTGGGAAGAAACAGGAGGCATAGGAAGTCAGCAAAGAGGCTGATAAAGTATCAGGGTGATATACATTAAGGGATCAGATTTAACGTGGTAGCAGTTCAGATGGAGAAGAAAGGGCAGATTTTAGCGATGTTGTGAAGGTGGAACGGACAAGATTTATTGATGGATTGAATTTGTGGGTTGAATGAGAGAGCTGAGTCTAGAATAATGTCAAGTTATGGGCTTGTGAGAAAGGAAGAATGGTGGGTCATCTACGGTGATGGGAAAATCAAGGGGAGGACAGGGTTTGGAGGGGAAGATAAAGAAAAGATTTGGTAGGCAGGTTTCCTGGCCAGGAGAAACTTACAGTCTAGAGTGGAGTGATCAGGCGACTGGGAGTCATGACACTTGAGTTCTAATGCCAACCCTGCCACTGACCAGCTGTGTGACTTTGGGTGACCAACTGAACCTTTCTTGGTCTCTCTGTAACATGGGGATTTGATACTTGCTTTCTCTTTCTCTTATATTCTGAGCCTCCTACGTCCAAGGACTTTGTCTTAGCTGATCGTTTTATTTCTACTCAGCACCTGTTACACCCTTTTGCATGAAAATTGTTAATAAAGACTATAATGATATTGTTGATAATTATGATTATGATAATTGATTATTATTATGATCAGGAGTCAGTGAATTTATACTTCCTGGGTTACACCCAGATATGCCCTGCAGAGCCTTGCAACAGTATATTTAGAGGGATCTTGTAATTGCGTTCTAAGGTATCTTCCATTTGCGTTCATAATAGTTATCTAATAATATAATATAATTATTATTGTATTTATTAAGCGCTTTCTTTGTTCCAGGCACTTTACTAAGCACTGGGGTGGAAACAAGCAAATCGGGTTGGACACAGTCCCCTGTCCCACGTGGGGCTCACAGTCTCAATGCCCATTTTACAGATGAGGTAAATGAGGTCCAGAGAAGTGAAGGTACTTGTCCAAGGTCACACCGCAGACTAGTGGCAGAGCCGGACTTAGAATCCGGATGGATGGACCACAGTGATTCCCTGCATTGCTTCGATTTTTCCTAAGGAATTGGGGGTAGGAAGGATAGCCTGACCCCGATCTAATACCCAAGATATTTCAGCCTCCCAACAGTATCGGTTCTGAGTGATTTTACCCAGTAGGCTGACCAAATATTCAATTTAGGTGGTCTTCTAGTCTGCTAGTTTGTTATGGTCAGGGAACATGCTGATTTAGTTTTATTGTACTCTCCCGTGATGTTAGTAGAGTGCTCTGCACATAATAAGTTCTCAATAAATACTTTTGACTGAGGATGATGATGATGATGATGATGATGATGACGATGATGATAAAAACAATTTAGGAGTCAGTCAATAGTGTTTACTAAGTGCTTACGGTATGCAGAGCACTATACCAAGCACTTGGAAGAGTATAACAAACACATTATCTGCCCACAACGAGCTTACTATCTGGAGTGGGAGAAAGGCATTAAAATGAATTAATACATTACAGATGTGGACATTAGTGATGTGGGGCTGGGAGGGGATAAATAAAGAGAGCAAGTTGGGGCTACGCGGAAGAGGGGAAAGAAAAGGAAAAGAGGACTTAGGGAAGGCCTCTTGGAGATGTCCTTCAGTAAAGCTTTTAAGAGGTGGAGATTAAGGTGCAAGCTTAGGGTAGGAACGACCGTTGGAAGAAGGGGAGTAAAAGATGGATACGTATCCTAACCAACTGCTCAGAGCCATCTCCTCTCATCTAACCATCTATCTATTCATAGATTCATTCATCCATCCAGTAGTCCATCACTGCAATTTAATTAATGAGCACATCTTGTGGGCCAAGTGCGGTAGCTAGCTGTTTGGAGACATAATGACCTGCTCCACCCAGAAGACCAAGGGGAGATGAAGTTCAGGGCCCCTCAGACCCACGATGCCCCTATGAGAATGACGTTGGTGGAGGAGGGGGTGGAGGGACAGGGAGGGACAAGGAGGTGGATGGAAGAATCGGAGCCAGTCTGGGGAGATGCTCACACTCGGGACATATGTTGGGGTTTGCATCCCCTGACCGGTCAGTGGACTTGCAGGAAGGGGTCGCTGTCCAATCCAGTGACCCCAACCATCACAGGCTCCTCCATTCTGATTGGCTTGTGTTGCTTGAAACACTTACCACATTGCTTAGTACCCCATTGCTTAGTACACTGCCTGGCAGCATAACAGATACCATTAATATGATTATTATCCACTACTCAACCATGGCTACCAGGTAGCTGCCTACCAGGGTTTGGCACTGTGGCAAAGCCCTGGCAGTTAGGATGAATTTACAATCTACCCAGGGGCTCTGACAGTGCTCTGCACACAGTAAACGCTCAATTAAATGATTGAATGAATGATCCTTAGGTCCATGCTCTTTCCACTAGATCAAACTACTTCAATTCACAAGTCACAGCAATGATAGCACGTTCACTCTCAGAAAGGAAAAGTAGCAAGTCAGATAGATACACTTTATTCAGAAGAAAACAGCATTACTAAGGAATGCAACACAAGGAGGGAATTTTTCCACATCACGTGAGACTGATAGATTTTGGAGAGCTTCAGTGGTCTGGGAAGGAAAAAATAATTTTGTTAATTATGAACGTTAAGTGATTTACACAAGTTAAGCTGCGTGAACAGGTGGCTAGAGCTCAGGACTGGGAATCAGAAGGACCTGGGTGATGATCCCAGTTCTGCCACATGTCTACTGCGGGACCTTGGACAAGTCACTTCCCTTCTCTGTGGTTTCGGTTCCTTCTTTTGTAAAATGGGTATGAAGATTGAGCACCTTGTGGGATATAACTTCGGTCCAACCCGTTAGCTTGCATCGACCCCAGAGCAGTGCCCCGTGAGGTGGGATTGTCTGTCACACACTGATCTTATCAGTTGTCCGTACGGACTCTGTGAAATCCTCTTTTCGTCCGGAAAAGATAACTGTTCATATGCACGCCTCTGTAGCGTGTCTTAGCGAGGTGAGTGAAGGCAATATCAACACAAGGAGTTAGTTATTTTTCCAGGGAAAAGGGTGGGGAAAGCATCGCTTAAGGACTCCCCCCAGGGCAGCCTTCATGTCTCGGTTCCTCAGGCTGTAGATGAGGGAGATTAGGGCGGGGGGGGGGCACCACGGACACCAGCAGTCCCCCGTCGAGGAGGAGTCTGAGGGTGGCTTCAGATGGGCGGTGATGGCTGTCAAAATGACAATGATAGCAATGTCTAGGTGAGGCAGGCAGGTGGAGAAGGCTTTGGCCCGGCCCCCGGCGGCCGACATCCTCAGCAAAGCTCGTAATATGCACATATACGAGAAGACGATACAGATGAAGCAGACGATGGTTAACGCTACTCCGACGGTCACACTCACGTCGAGGGCGACGTGGTCCTAGGAGCAGGTGATCTTCAGCAAGGAGGGGGTATCACAGAAAAACTGCTGGATGACGTTGTACCCGCAGAAGGACTGGGAGAAGGTCGAAGCTGACATTAGGACCCCAGACAGCCTCCCGCTGTGCCAGGAGGTGATGGCCCTCTTCTCACAGGTTCCTGGGTCTACGATGACCTCATAGTACGGGAGGCAGCAGATGGCGGAGTAACAGTCCTAGGACATCGCCATGAGGGCAAAATACTCCAAAGCAGCAAACAAGACCACCAGTAAGAGCTTAGCCACACAGCCCAGGAAAGAGATGGAACTGTTATTAGTCAAGGTGATAGTGACGTATTTGGAGACAGCAATGGAGATGAGGCAGAGGCCGAGGATGGACAGATGCCTGAGGAAGAAGTACATGGGGGTGTAGAGGAGCCTGTCGAGGGTGGTGACTATGACGATGAGGAGATTCCCCGTCAGGGCCGCCAGGTAGACCAGGAGGAACAGCGCGGTGTGGATCAGCTGCAACTCCCGGATCTCGGAGAAAACCAGCAGGAGGAATGTCATCACCGTGGAGACATTTAGCATTTTTGGGAGGCAGCACTGACTTTCTTCACGTAATGAGGGAAGAGTCAAAGTTAGCATCCATTGATGGGATGAATGACGAAACTGACAGGGCATTCGTTAGTGATTCTCTAGGGATAGGAGACAGTTATTGAATTCCAAAAGATCTTAGAGTTCGTTATCAAAAAGGGTTAAGGAAGATAGAAATTTTCACATTATTTTGGTCCATTTAAAGGGAATTTCTGAGATCGTCTACCCTCGGCAACCCCAACAGAGTTGGTAGACACATTCTCTGCCCATATCGAGTTTACAGTATGGAGGGAGATCATCATCATCATCATCATCAATCTTATTTATTGAGCGCTTACTGTGTGCAGAGCACTGTACTAAGCGCTTGGGAAGTACAAGTTGGCAACATATAGAGACAGTCCCTACCCAACAGTGGGCTCACAGTCTAAAAGGGGGAGACAGAGAACAAAACCAAACATACTAACAAAATAAAATAAATAGAATAGATGTGTACAAGTAAAATAAATAAATAAATAAATAGAGTAACAAATATGGACAAACATATATACATATATACAGGTGCTGTGGGGAAGGGAAGGAGGTAAGATGGGGGGATGGAGGGGGGACGAGGTGGAAAGGAAGGAAGGGGCTCAGTCTGGGAAGGTCTCCTGGAGGAGGTGAGCTCTCAGTAGGGACTTGAAGGGAGGAAGAGAGCTAACTTGGCGGATGGGCAGAGGGAGGGCATTCCAGGCCCGGGGGATGACGTGGGCCGGGGGTCGATGGCGTGACAGGCGAGAACGAGGTACGGTAAGGAGATAAGCGGCAGAGGAGCGGAGGGTGCGGGCTGGGCTGTAGAAGGAGAGAAGGGAGGTGAGGTAGGAGGGGGCGAGGTGATGGAGAGCCTTGAAGCCCAGGGTGAGCAGTTTTTCCCTGATGCGCAGATTGATTGGTAGCCACCGGAGATTTTTGAGGAGGGGAGTAACATGCCCAGAGCGTTTCTGGACAAAGACAATCCGGGCAGCAGCATGAAGTATGGATTGAAGTGGGGAGAGACACGAGGATGGGAGATCAGAGAGAAGGCTGATGCAGTAGTCCAGACGGGATAGGATGAGAGCTTGAATGAGAAGGGTAGCGGTGTGGATGGAGAGCAAAGGGCGGATCTTGGCAATGTTGCGGAGCTGAGACCGGCAGGTTTTAGTAACGGCTTGGATGTGAGGGGTGAACGAGAGCGCGGAGTCGAGGATGACACCAAGGTTGAGGGCTTGTGAGACGGGAAGGATGGTAGTTCCGTCAACAGAGATGGGGAAGTCAGGTAGAGGGCAGGGTTTGGGAGGGAAGACAAGGAGTTCAGTCTTGGACATGTTGAGTTTTAGGTGGCGGGCAGACATCCAGATGGAGATGTCCTGAAGGCAGGAGGAGATGCGAGCCTGGAGAGAGGGGGAGAGAGCAGGGGCAAAGATGTAGATCTAGGTGTCATCAGCGTAGAGATGATAGTTGAAGCCGTGGGAGCGAATGAGGTCACCAAGGGAGTGCGTGTAGATCGAGAACAGAAGGGGACCAAGCACTGAACCTTGGGGAACCCCTACAGTAAGGGGATGGGAAGGGGAGGAGGAGCCTGCAAAAGAGACTGAGAATGAACGACCGGAGAGATAAGAGGAGAACCAGGAGAGGACGGAGTCTGTGAAGCCAAGGTGAGATAGCGTGTTGAGGAGAAGGGGGTGGTCCACAGTGTCGAAGGCAGTTGAGAGGTCGAGGACGATTAGTATAGAGTATGAGCCGTTGGATTTAGCAAACAGGAGGTCATTGGTGACCTTTGAGAGGGCAGTTTCCGTGGAATGTAGGGGACGGAAGCCAGACTGGAGGGGGTCGAGTAGAGTGTTGTTGTTGAGGAATTCGAGGCAGCACGTGTAGACAACACGTTCAAGGAATTTGGAAAGGAATGATAGGAGGGATATGGGGCGATAACTAGAAGGTGAGGTGGGGTCAAGAGAGGGTTCTTTTAGGATGGGAGAGACATGGGCATGTTGGAAGGCAGAGGGGAAGGAAACAGTGGAGAGTGAGCGGTTGAAGATGGAAGTTAAGGAGGGGAGAAGAGATGGAGCGAGAGATTTCATGAGATGAGAGGGAATGGGGTCAGAAGCACAGGTGGCCGGAGTAGCAATTGAGAGGAGGGATGAGAGCTCCTCTGAGGATACTGCTGGGAAGGATGGGAGAGTAGCAGAGAGTGTTGATAGCCGGGGGGTTGGAGAAGTGGGGGAAATGACTTTGGGGAGATCGGACCCGATGGATTTAATTTTGTCAATGAAGTAGGAAGCCAGATCGTTGGGGGTGAGGGAAGGCGGAGGGGGAGGAACCGGGGGCCTGAGAAGAGAGTTGAATGTACGGAAGAGCTGGCGGGGGCGTTGGGCATGGGTGTCAATAAGGGAGGAGAAATAATTTTGTCTGGCAGAGGAGAGGGCTGAGTTAAGGCAGGAAAGGATAACCTTGTAGTGAACGAGGTTGGCATGGTGTTTAGACTTTCGCCAGCAGCGTTCGGCAGCTCGAGCACAACATCGAGGGAGGCGAACAGTGGCTGTGATCCAGGGCTGTGGGTTAGTGGTACGAGAGCGTCGAAGGGAAAGGGGAGCGAGTGAGTCTAGCTGAGTAGAAAGGGTAGAGTTGAGAGCAGTAATCTGATCATCAAGATTGGGTAGAGAGGAAAGGGCGGCGAGGTGGGGTGTGAGGCGCTCCGAAAGATGGATGGGGTCAAGAGAGCGGAGATCTCTGTGAGGGAGTAATATGGATTTACAGGGGAAAGGAGTGTGAGTGAGGATGCAGGTGAGAAGATTATGATCAGAGAGAGGGATTTCAGAGTTGGTGATGGTGGACACAGTGCAGCGATAGGAGATGTTGAGGTCGAGGGTATGACCAAGTTGGTGAGTGGGTGAGGTGGGGTGGAGGAAGAGGTTGGCAGCGTCGAGGAGAGATAGAAGGCGGGCCGCAGAGGAATCATCAGGGATATCCATGTGGATGTTGAAGTCTCCGAGGATCAGAATGGGCATGGAGAAGGAGAGAAGGAAGGTGAGGAAGGGGTCAAAGTCGTTAAAGAAGTTGGAAGTGGGGCCGGGAGGGCAGTAGATGATGGCTACAAGATTCTGGAGGGGGTGGTAGAGGCGAATAATGTGGGCTTCAAAGGAAGGGAAGGAAAGGGAAGGGGGAGGAGGGATAGTGCGAAAGCGACATTGAGGGACGAGAAGGAAACCGACACCTCCTCCTTTTCCGGTGAGTCTGGGGGAGTGGGAGAAGAAGAGGCCTCCACTGGAGAGAGCAGCAGAAGAGACCGTGTCATCTGGAGACAGCCATGTTTCAGTTAGGGCGAGGAGGAGTAGAGAGCTGGAAAGGAACAGGTCCAGGATAAAAGGGATCTTACTTAAAACGGAGCGGGGGTTCCAGAGGCCACACTTGGCAGCAGCTGTCGAGGGAGGGGAGGGAGGGGGAAGGGTGCGAGGGGTGGGGAGGGTTTGGATTGGGATGAGTTGTCGGGGTCCTGGGCGGGGAGAGTGGGAAGAGATCATTTTCTGTGTTGTGTTAACAATCCCCACTGCCTGAATTTGTTCGCGGCTTCCACTACCCAACACTTTATTCATGCACGTGCGCACGCGCGCGCGCGCACACACACACACACACACACACACTCATACACTTACAAACACAGACACACATATATAAACATGCACACATATAGAAACATACACACACACACACATAGCTTCTAACACAGGGAACATGATTGCAGCAGCAACCTGTTAGGTGGAAAATGAATTCATTCAGTCATAGTTATTGAGCACTAACTGTGTGCAAAGCACTGTACTAAATGCTGGGGAGAGAACAATATAATAATGAACAGTCACAGTCCCTGCCCACAACGAGCTTACAGTCTAGAGGAATAACAGATTGTAGTTGGATTGACTTCAGTGAATGCCTGATCACCGGCGTCAGTGCCATCGACCTGTTCTAATTCTCCCTCTCATTATCTGCTTTCTTCAACCAACCGTCCAAAAAAGCCTTCTTACCATGACTCGCTTTTGACACTTCCTCCTCCCACCTCTGGCTCCCACCATTCCTTTGGCCTGGAAATCCACCCTTTTCAATTTCCCAGCCTGAAGATTTCCCACCCTCAAAAACGCTCTGGAATTCCACCTTCTCAAGGTGGACTTAGATAATTCACTTGTTCCCACCATCTCTGTGTGACTATTTCCAGACTTTATGCATGAATCCTGAGAAATCCTGAGCAGACCCTCAGGATATTCTTGTTGATGGTAAGGTTCATTACTCTAAACTGTAAGCTCCTTGAGGAAACATGTCTACCAATTCATTGATATGGTATTCCTCCAAGCACTAATTACAGTACTCTGCACACAGTAAACATTCAATAAATGTCTCCAATTGGTTGACTGATTAATGTTTGCTTCCCCCCAAGACGGTGAGCTCCATGTGGGCAAGGGACATGTCTACCAACTCTTTTATAGGGTACTCGCCTCCGCACTCAGAATAGCGCTCTGCATACATTAAGCACTCATAAATATGATTATCAAGCACTAATAATAATAATGATAATGATAGTATTTGTTAAATGCTTACTATGTGCCAAACACTTTTCACAGTGCTGGAGAAAATAGAAGGTAATCAGGGTGTCCTACCTGGGGCTCACAGTCTTATTCCCCATTTTACAGATGAGGTAACGGAGGCCCAAGGAAATTAAGTGACTTGCCCATGTCACACAGATGACAAGTGGCGGAGGTAGGATTAGAAGCCACGACCTCTGACTCTCACCCCATGCTCTTTCTACTAAGCCATGCTCCTTCTCATCCACATATCCATTGTTTCATTCTTTTCTCCTCCCAAATGTAAATGACATATTGCCTGTCTAGCCTAGTAGATTGGGAAGTCTTTGAGGGCAGGGACCATGACTTTTACCACTCTTTTTTTGGTATTTCTTAAAATGGGAAGAATACAAGAAAATTGGGTGGGTCACAGTCCCCTTCCCACACAGGGCTCACAGTCTCAGTCCCCATTGTACCGATGAGGGAACTGAGGCACAGAGAAGCGAAGTGACCTGACCCAAATCACCCAGAAGAGAAGCAGTCTGACCCAGTGGAAAGAGCATGGGCCTGGGATCTAATTGCAGATCTGTCAATTGCTTGATGTGTGACCGTGAACAAGTCACTTATCTTCTCTGTGCCTCAGTTCTCCTGTTGTCCCTCCTGCTCAGACTGTGAGCCCCATGATGTACGGGGATTGTATCCAATCTTCTTAACTTACCCAGTGTTTACAACAATGCTTGACGCATTAGTAGAGGCATAATAAATACTATTAAAAATAAAAAAACAGATGGAGCCGTTATTAGAAACCAAGGCCTCTGACTCCCAGCCCATTCTCTATGCACTAGACCACAATGCTTTTCTCTTGCATCATCCCAAGATTTGGTGGGGGAGAAGTCCTGTGAGGGGGAATTGGTGATGAAGCGCCTGGCTGGTGCAGTCTCAGTCATAACCTCTTGTCTCTGCCCGGTGGGTTGAGATAATGGTTGAAGTTACCACGGCACAGGGCTGATGCTATGCCATAACGTCCTAGCCCTGCAGCCATGGTAGCCAGTGTTTGGGAGGTGGATGGGGGCGGCCTGGAGACTACCGCAGGGTCAAACGTTTTCTCTCTGCTTGTGTGCCCAGCCCTGGTTCCAACTCCACCCTGGACCCCGGATATGAAAGTCTTCCCTGAGTGTCCCTCACACTCACATCGATTACCTGATGGTCCTCCCTGCCCCTCCCCATCCCTGGTCACTCTTCCCGGGCCAGCGTGGGCTGGGGAAACCCTAAGGGACAGCGAGGAGTTGTCAGGCCCTCTCCTCTCCCGTGGACACTGAGATGTGTTTTCCAGATAGGGCCCCCATCCCCTTAAATAAAGCCACCATTACTCCGAGGGGCCCCCGGAGGATCAGATCACGGCGGTTCATCCCACAGTCTTTGAGTCCCCACAGAGATGAGGATCAGGCACTGGCACTTGTCTGCAGGGTTCCCATGGTACAGCATCCCAACGGTTCCTGCTGTTAGAGACCATCTGGGTCAACGGCTGGGCGCTTCAGGTTCGTGTTTTTCTTCAATGGCACCTGTTAAACACTTACTATGTAACAGGCACTGTACTAAGTCCTGTGATACGATACAAGCTAATCAGGTTGGAAATAGTCCCTGTCCCAAATGAGGCTCACAGTCTCAATCCCCATTTTACAAATGAGGGAACTGAAGCCCAAAGAAGTGAAGAGACTTGCTCAAGGTCACACAGCAGAAAGGTAGCGGGGCCTAGATTAGAATCCAGGTCATTCTGACTCCCAGGTCCATGCTCGACCACACTGCTTCTCTGATTTTCATCTTGTTCATGACTTCCAACAATCAATCGATCATTTAATTAGTTTTATTTTCTGACATCTTCTGATTGCAAATCTAGAGAGATCGAGAAATGCCTCTAAATACATCCTAAAACCCTCCCCAGGGCTGGCTTGGAGGATCAACCCAGAGAAGCAGCATAAGAAGCAGCACATTAGTAGCAATAGCACGGGTGTGGGAGTCAGAGGACGTGGGTTCTAATTCCAGCTCCACCACCTGTCTGTTGTGTGACCTTGGGCAAGCCACTTAACTTCTCTGGGCCTCAGTTACCTCACCTGGAAAATGGGGATTAGGACTGTGAACCCCAGGGGGTCCAACCTGATTACGTTGTATCTACTGCAGTGCTTAGAACAGTGCTTGACACTTAGTAAACGCTTAACAAATGCAATTATTATTATTGTTATTGTTATTATCAGTTTGGGGGGAGTGATGGGAAAGAATCACTGATACTGGCTGGGTGGATATGACGGGAAAATCCCTGGTTTCATATAGGTTGTCGCCTGGCATTCATCCTCCTCTATCTCAGAGCTAAGACACTGTACCAAACAGGGGTGAGGCGGTCAATGCATTCTCTCCTCTGAATGGCCCTGTCCCCTTTCAAAATATCTCAGTGATGGAAAATGGAGAAATAATCTGTCAGCCCACATTTCCTCTTCCCCACTTCCAGTCCATCAAAGCACAGCTTTCCCCACATTCAAAGTCCCTGCGTCATTCCACCACTTCCAGTATACCACGCATAATTCATTTTTCTTCTCCCTAAGTCTTCTCCCAAATACCAATCAGCACTTTACACCACTTCTCCATTAATGCACTCACACCCACCATTATAATTTTGTACATAGTGTGTTTTATAAAATGTGCTCTTTAAGCACATAGTCATTTATTTACTATTCTTTGCATTCTCTTCTTTGTCCTCCCATTAACTAATTCTGTGTCTATCTCCCCTCTTAGAATTTAAGCTCTTGGAAAGCAGGGTTGGTGTTCAATTTATTTTGATTTCTCTGAAGCGTTCACTACAGTACTTTACACCCGGGATGCATTCAACAAATATCATTGATGGATGGAGGGATTGATAGATGGATGCATGGATAGGTTGTTGGATGGATGGATCGAGGGATGGAAGGGTGGTGGATGGATAGATGGGTGGATTGTCTGCTCTGTGATCTTGGGCAAGGCACTTCAGTTCCCTATGACTTCTGTGAGCCCCTTGTGGATAGGGACTGTGTAAAACCTGTTTAGCTGGTATTTGCCCCAGCGTTTAGTACAATGCCTGGCACATAGTTAGTGGTTAACAAATACCACTGTTTTATTATTATTATTATTATTATTATTATTATTATTATTAATGGATGGACAGACAGATGGGTGAACAGACAGATAGATGGACAGATGGATGGTCGGGTGGATGGATGGATGGATGAACGAATGGATTCGAGACAAGGATTTGATCAGTCAAATTTATTCATTCATTCCATCATATTTATTGAGGGCTTACAGGGTGCAGAGCATTGTAGTAAGAGCTTGGAAAGTATAATTCAGCAACAAATAGAGATAATCCCTGCCCTCGACGGGCTCACAGTCTATAAGGGGGAGAACAGGCATCAAAACAAGTAAACAGACAGTCAAATTGTCAGGGACAGTTTCTATGATTGTGTCCCTTCTCCCTTGTCACCCTCTGCTTTTCTGATTTTCATAACCACCAAGAGTGATGTTAAAATTCATAGAATTGCTATTATCAGTAGCAGTATCAACATTATTGAATTCATTAAGAATTTACTTGCAAATGACTTTGAAGTCTTGGAGTAGAGACAAACTAATCAGATCGGACAGGTTTCTTAACCCACAGGGGCTCAGATTGTAAGAGAAAGAGAGAGCACATATTCAATCCCAACTTTATAAAGAGACCCAAAGAGGTTACGCGGCTGGACCAGGTTCATACAGCAGGCCGGTGGCAGAACCGGGCAGACCTTTCAGATCTCATGATTCCCAGCCACATGCTCATTCCACTAAGCCATGATGTCTCCCAAACATTAACTTGTCAATCATTTATTAATTCATTCAATCATATTTATTGAGTGCTCACCGTGTGCAGAGCACTGTACAAGGGCTTGGAAGTACAATTCAGAATTAAGAGAGACAGTCCTTGCCCACACCGGGCAGACAGTCACACACGGCTTATCAACCTCTGTCCCAGACATTGACAAATCATCGGTGCCGGACTTTATTTTTGGACAGCTCTTCGTATGGATACCCCCTAGATCAGAACCCTGATGACGAATGGGATAGTTAGCAAAAGGAAACAGACACTTTGTCCCTTACAAGAGAGAAGAGGAATCTCCCCTTTAGACCTATCCCTAGGGCCGCCTTCACGTCCCAGTTCCTCAGGCTGTAGATGAGGGCACTCAGGGCGGGGAGCACCACGGTGTAGAACACAGACACCTGCAGGTCCAGCGTCGAGGGTGAGTCTGACACGGGCTTGAGGTAGGAGATGATAGCCGTAGAGAGGAACACAGTGAAGACGGCGAGGTGGGGCAGGCAGGTGGAGAAGGCTTTGACCCGGCTCTCGGTGGCCGGCATCCTCAGTATGGCCTGGACGATACACAAGTAGGAGACAACGATGGAGACAAAGCAGACGACAGATAACGCTATCCCACAGGTAAGGCTCACATTGAAGGCGTCGTGGTCCTCGGAGCACGAGATCTTCAGCAGGGAAGGGACGTTACAGAAAAACTGTTGAATAATATTGGACCCACAGAAGCTCAGGGAGACAGTCGAGGCTGAATACAAGATTCATTCATTCATTCAATAGTATTTATTGAGTGCTTACTGTGTGCAGAGCACTGTATTAAGCGCTTGGGAAGTGCAAGTACAAGATCCCAAACAGCAGTTCAATGAGCCAGGAGTCAGCAGCCATCTTTCCACAGGCCGTGTTGGTCATGATGAGCTCATAGAGCAGGGGACAGCAGATGGCAGCATAGCGGTCATAGGACATCGCTGTGAGGAAGAACAGCTCTGAAGTGGGCAAAACGACCACTAGGAGACCTGGGCGACACAGCCCAGGAGGACAAGTGGCAGAGCAGTGGTTGATACATAGTTAGCATTTAACCTTATCTAATTCTCCACAGTGGAAAGAACAAAGTTCAGCCAAACTGAAGCTGACAGATGGAGACAGAATTTGAGAACAATATATTGTAGTTATGATCCGTTTTGCCTCACTCTGATGGGTTTTAGCTAGAGCTTGCAACTGGATCTATACCGTCTATACCTATATCTATACTCTGAACTCAGTAAAAACTCAATAAATGCAATTTATTGACTGATTGATCAATAACCCCACCAGGCCTCTGCTTTCCGCATCTTCAAAATCCTTCTGAAATCTCATCCCATCCCATGCTGAGAAGCAGTATGGCTTAGAAAAGAGCCCGGGCCTGGGAGTCAACGGACATGGGTTCTAATCCCTGCTCCACCACTTGTCTGCTGTGTGACCTTTGGCAAGCCACTTAACTTCTCTGAGCCCTGTTACCTCATCCATAAAATGGATATTAAGACTGTGAACCCCATGTGGGACAGCATGATGACCTTGTATCTACCCCAGTGCTTACAACAGTGCTTGGCACATAGTAAGTGCTTAACAAATACCAATATCAACATCATCATCATCCCCCAAAACGTTTCTCCAATCATTTCTCTTCTCTCCAGATCACACCCACAAACTCCCTTTGCTTTAATATAGATTTCTTAAAGCTCATGATTTTCAGGGAACGTGTCTGCTAATTCAGTTTACTGTACTCCCTACCCAAGCCCTTAGTACACTGCTCTGAACATAATAAGCACTCAATAAATCCCACTGATTGATTTTTTACATGCCCTATTACTTAAGCACTCACTTTTCCTTCTTTGTTCTGTCTAAAACTTTAGTGTCTGTTTCCCCCCTCTAGATTGAGGAGAGGGTTCATGTCTTGATACTCTATCGTTCTCTCTCTTAAAGATCTTAGCTTAGGACTCTGTATACCTAAGGAGCACAATAAATAGTACAGATTGAATGATTGATTAAATTACCTCTTCAGCACCACCTCTGCAGTTATACATGTTTTTGTAGACCTAGCTAGGAGGAGATTGAATCCTTCCAGAGACCAGTGAGGATATTTTTTAAGGTATTGATCTTGTGCATACTTTGTGCCAGCCACTGAGCTATGTGCTGGGGTGAATAAAAGCTAATCCCCGACCAGGCCCCGCTTTTCCTCTGCTCTCCCTCCCCTCTGCATTGCTCCAACTTGCTCCCTTTGCTCTAACCCCCTCCTCCCCACTACAGCACTTGTATATATTTGTGCACATTTATAATTCTATTAATTTATATTGATGTATACATATCTACAATTCGATTTATTTATATTGATGCTATTGATGCCTATTTACTTGTTTTAATGCCTCTCTCCACTTCTAGACTGTGAGCCCATTGTGGGCAAGAATTGTCTCTACGTGTTGCCTAATTGCACTTTCCAAGTGTTTAGTACAGTGCTCCGAACATAGTAAGTGCTCTGTAAATACTATTGAATGAATGAATGAAGAAATGATCAGGTTGGCTATAGCACTTGTCCACATGGGGCTCACAGTCCAAGGAAGGAGGACATCGGATTTAATCCCCACTTTACAGATAAGGAGACTGATACACAGGAGAAGTGAAGTGACTTGTCCAAAGTCACGCAGGTAACATGTGGCTAAATGCTGCGGTAGATACAAGATAATCATGGTGGACAAAGTCCCTGTCTTACATGTGACTCTCAGCCTCTCAGAGGGTGTAACCGAGGCACTGGGAAATGAAATGACTTGCCCAAGGTCACACTACAAACGAGGGGTAAAGACGGGATTAGAACCCAGGTTCCCTGACTCTCAGGCCCGTGCTCTTTCCACTAGGTCAAGCTGCTTCTAGTCTGCAGACACTAATTGAGCTTGCCAGTATGCCACTCCCTATCTCTGTGTTGAGGGTTCTGATTCTCCACTTGTTACTCTGAGTAACCAATTGTACTCCCCCAATGAGGATATGAGGATATATTCTATTTTTGATATGGTAATTGTTAAGCACTTACTTCGTGGCAAGCACTGTTCTAAGCGGTGGGATAGATATAATAATGAAAATAATAATGTTGGCATTTATTAGGCGCTTACTATGTGCAAAGCACTGTTCTAAGCGCTGGATATAAATTGTTCAGGTTGCACACAATCCCTGTACCACATGAGGTTTACAATCTACATAGGAGGGAGAACCACTATTGCATGTCCATTTTATAGCCAGGAAAACTGAGTCCCAGAGAATAATAATAATAATACTAATGATGGTTTTTGTTAAGCGCTTACTATGTGCAAAGCACTGTTCTAAGCGCTGGGGAGGTTACAAGGTGATCAGGTTGCCCCACGGGGGGCTCACAATTTTAATCTCCATTTTACAGATGAGGTAACTGAGGCTCAGAGAAGTTAAGTGACTTGCCCAAAGTCACACAGTTGACAGTTGTCAGATCCGGGATTTGAACCCATGACCTCTGACTCAAAAGCCCGTGCTCTTTCCACTGAGCCACGCTGAGGAAAGTGAAGTGACTTGTCCAAGGTCACTCGGCAAGCATTCGGAAGAGCTGGGACTCTCATGCCCAGGCTCTTTCCACTATATCATGTTGCTTCTCCTATTCAGAAGCATCTCTCTCTCTCTCTCTCTCTCTCTCTCTCTCTCTGGATACAGGTATATTTATGTAGAAGAAGATGCTGTTGTTGCCATGGGAGCATCACGGGCCGGGACCATTGCTGCAGTTGGGAGTGCCAGGTCCTTATTTCTGCAGGGTCTCAGGAACCATGTGTCCAGATGGTTCTCGCGTCGCCTCGCCCACGAGGTTCCTCCACTGGGGCCCAAACCGGTCCTCCAGGGATTCCCCTCAGAGCAGCGACTGCTTTATCTATGGGTACAGGGTCCATCTGAAGAGCAGGTCAGCATCCATGGGAGAGCAGAAAGTGGTTGAGGGCACCTGCCCGTCCCTTTGTTGCCGGCAGAACCCAGGAATCCGAGGAGAAGGAGGAGGCCAGCCCATTCCAGAGACGGTCAGTGCCCCCCACCAGCCCCAGCTGCCCTGGTGAGAGTGAGCGGGGGTGGAGAGAGGCAGGACGGAACCAGAAGGATGAAGCCAGAGATGGAGCCATCTGGGGAGATTCTCCCACTTGAAGAAGAGATTAGAGTTCATTCACTCATTCAATCGTATTTATTGAGAGCTTACTGTGTGCAGAACACTGGACTAAGCACATGGAAAGTACAGTTCAGCAAGAAATAAAGACAATCCCTGCCCACAACGGGCTTACAGTGTAGAAGGGGGGAAAGAGCAGTTCAGACCACGATCGTACCCCAAAAAGTGCAGGTTTGTAGGAGGGGGATGGCTTGCCAGCAATAATAAAATAATAAATAATTTTGGTACATATCAAGCGCTTACTGTGCACCAACCACTGTTCTAAGCGCCGGGTTAGATACAAGTTAATCAGGTTGGACACAGTCCCTCTCCATCATGGGGCTCATACTCTTATCCCCATTTTACAAATTAGGTAACCGAGGTACAGGGAAGTGAATTGACTTGCCCAAGGTCACACAACTGACTTATGAGGGAGTCGGGATTAGAATGCGCATCTTTCTGACACCCAGGTCCATGCTTTATCCACCATTGGCCTCATCACCGACACAGCTCTCCTCCCTCCAGCAACTCCACCCTGGCTACCATGGCAACCACTCACCAGGCTCTGATGCTACATCCGAGCATTGGCATCGGCACGATGCTCGGCACGATGCTGCAGTCACTTAGACTGTCAGTAGTTCCCATACGTCAAAATCGTTTTCAGCGGGAACGTTATTTTCACGATGAGAGAGTGTGACTGATTCTAAGAAAAAACCCGGTAACATCATCAATTCATCTGAAAGGAACTTCTCTTACGAATCAATGCCTTACGGTGACAGGAGAGTTTGTGTATGCCAAATGTAGCTGAGAGTTATGCCATTAAGAGATCCTCTCTCTAGGATTACTCGTAATGGAAAGGTCTAACCAGAAGCATCAGACAAAATTGATTACCCGTGCTGGGGAGCAGCAGCATGGGAAAGAGTCAAAGGCAGATGAACAAATGATCAAAATGTGCATCAAAGACAATGGCAGAGACTCAGTTTTTCACTGCGTGGAAGGAGGCAAGGGTAAACCACTTCTTTATGTTTACCAAGAAAACTCTATGGATACACATACCAGAATGACCACTGGTAGTTAATCCACAAAGCCTTCTTGCTAAACATATGGAAGTTGTTTACCATTCCTTTCTTAACTTGATTCTCTGCCCTAGATTTTCTCCCATACCGTTGCTGCCCAGCACAAGTGCGTTCTGACTTGTAGCAGACTGCCTTCCATTCACTACCCACCGGCCAAGCTAGGAATGGAATGGACAGTCTTCTGCTTGACTCTCCCTCCTGTAGCCAAGACTGGTAGTGTACTGGAAACTTTCCAGGTGCGATCCTGAGAGGGGCTGAGGATATTAGTTTGAGTATAAAATCACATCTAGACTGTAAGCTCGCGGTAGACAGGGAATGTACCTACCAACTCCATTATGTTGGACTCTCCCGAACATTTAGTACAGTGCTCTGCAAATAGTAACTGCAGCCAGGTTCATCTCTTTATGCTCTCTGGTGATCTCTTATCTGCAATTTATTTTAGGTTTCTGCCTCCCCAAATAATGTTAGTGCTTGTGTCTCTTGTTAAATGCTCACTATACACCAAGCACAATAGTATGTACAAGAGTGAATGCACAGTAATGAGGTAGGACACAGTGTTTGCCGCACACTGGGCTCATAGTCTCAGTAGCGGGGAAAGATTTCAGGCCTTGAAGTTCCGTTTTATACGTCAAGAATCTGAGGTTCAGAGAAGTTATGTATGCTGCCCAAGGTCACACAGGAGGCATGTGGTAGAGCCAGAATTAGAACCCAGGTCCCCTGACTTATAGAATGTACCCTTTCCACTACACTATGCCACTCCAACAAGACTGTGAGCTTGGAATTCCTTGACAGCAGGGATCATTTGTGCTAATACTATTGAACTCTGTAGGTCCTCAGTATGTATAAATGATTGATTTACTCCTACGGGAATTAATGTTGATTCCTTTATTGAAGTAATCAAGGTCTGTAAATTGAAATCTTCCCTCTTCCTGTGCAGGGAGTCGACATCAACCCCCAGTAATATCCAACTTCTCCACGGTGAGAGAATTCCTCCTGCTGGGATTCTTGGAGGCCCGGGAGCTGCAGCTGGTCCACACTACACTTTTCCTCCCGGTATACCTGGTGACCCCGACGGGAAACCTCCTCATTGTCGCCGTATACACCCTCGACCGTCATCTCCACATACCCATGTACTTCTCCCCCAGGAACCTATCCCTCATTGACTACTGCCTCGTCTCCGTCACGGTCCCCAAATCTGTCACCATCTCCTTCACTAACTGCCGATCCATCTCCTTCTTGATTTGTGCCACTCAGCTCATCCTGATGGACCTATCTGCTGCTTCGGAGTTTTTCGTCCTCACGGCAATGCCCTACAACCGCTACGCCACTACCTGCCTCCCCCTGCGCTACGAGGTCGTCATAAAACCAGGGTTTTGTAGGAAGATGGTGGCCGCCTCCTAGCTCAGCGAAGGGCTGTTCGGGGTCTTGCTTTCAGCTTCGATCTTCTCCTTGCCCTTCTGCGGGTCCAACGTTGTCCACCAGTTCTTCTGTGACGTCCTCTCCCTGCTGAAGATCACCTGCTCTGAGGTCCATTGCACCATCGACTTGAGCGTGACGTTTGGGCTAACCATAGGTGCCATAGGCTCTATTTCCATTGTCACCTCATACCTGCGCATCTTCTGGGACGTTCTGAGGATGCTAGCCGCCAAGGGCCTGGCCAAAGCCTTCTCCACCTGCCTCACCGTCTTTACTGTCTTCCGTTCGATAGGCATGTGTATCTAAATCGGCTCTCACACTCTTCCTCAGTGTTTGGCCTGCTGATGTCCGTGTTCTAGCTGTTATGTCCCCCTCCCTGAATCCCCTCATTTACAGCCTGAGGAACCGGGACTTGAAAGATGCTCTGTGGACAGTCTTGAAAAGGAGATTCGCCAGACTCCAATATAGGTCGAAATGTGTGTTTCCATGTGCCGATATTCAATCCACGAATGAAGCAATCATATTTGCTACAGGAGCGAAGCCTACTACTGGGTTGTAGTAGGAGAGTAGCGAGGTGAGGTAGGAGGAGGCACCTTACTGAGGGCTTTAAAGCCAGTGGTGAGGAGTTTCCATTTAATACGGAGGTGCACAGGAAAACACTGGAGGTTCTCGAGGAGTGGGGGAAAATAGACTGAAGATTTTCATAGAAAAATGATCCGGGCAGCAGAGTGAAGTATGGACTGGAGTGGGGTGAGACAGGACGCATGGAAGGTCAGCAATGAGGCTGATGCAGTAATCAAAGTGGGATGGAATAAAGGATTGGATTAACGTGATAGCAGTTCGGATAGAGAGGAAAGGGCAGATTTTAGCGATGTTGTGGAGGTGGAACCGACAAGACTTAGTGATGGATTGAATTCGTGAGTTGAATGAGAGAGAGGAGTCGAGGATAATGCCAAGTTATGGGCTTGTGAAACAGGAAGAATGGTGGGTCATCTCCGGTGATGGGAATATCAAGGGGAGGACAGGGTTTGGAGGGGAAGATAAAGAAAAGATGTGGTAGGCACGTTTCCTGCCTACAAGGAGCTTACAGTCTAGAGGGGATTAATAATGCCAGTGGAAGCCATGACACTTGGGTTCTAATGCCAACTCTGCCACTGACCAGATGTGTGACCTTGGGTGACTAACTGAACCTCTTGGTCTCTCTGTAACATGAGGATTTGATACATGCATTCTCTTTCTCTTATATTCTGAGTCTCTTATGGCCAGGGACTTTGTCTGAGCTGATCATTTTGTTTCTACTCAGCACTTGTTGCAGCCTTTTGCATGTAAACTGTTATTACGGACTATAATGATAAAGGTGATCACTATGATTATAATATTAACCATTAATTATGATTATGATAAGGAGCCCATGAATTTATACTTCCTGAGTTAGATCTAGCTACACCCTGCAAACTCTTGCAACACTATTTTTAGAGGGATCTTGTAATTGCTTTCTAGGGCATCTTCCAGGGGGGTTAATGATAATAATACTTATTATTATTTTTATAATTATGGTATGTGTTAAGCGCTTCGTTTCAGGCATTGTACTAAGCACTGTGGCGGATCCAAGAAAATCGGGTTGGACACAGTCACCTGTCTCACGTGGGACTCACAGTCTCAATCCAATCCCCATTTTACAGAGGAGGTAACTGAGGCCCAGAGAAGTGAAGGGACTTGCCCAAGGTCACACAGCAAACTAGTGGCAGAGCCGGGATTAGAATCCGGATGCATGGACCACAGTGATTCCCTGCATTGCTTTGGTTTTTTCCTAAAGTATTTGGGGTAACAGGGATAGCCTGTGGAATCCCGGTCAAATATCCAATACATTTTAGCCTCCCAACTGTTCCAGGTCTGGGTGATTTTATCCAGTGTGCTGACGAAATATTCAATTAGGTGGTCTTCTAGACTGCTAGCTTGTTATGGTCAGGGAACATGCTGGCTGATTTAGTTGTATTGTACTCTTCCAAGATGTAGAGTACTCTGCACAAACTAAGTGCTCAATAAATACTTTTGACTTAGAATGATGATGATGATAATAATAAAAATAGTTTAGGAATCAGTCAATCGTATTTACCGAGTGCTTATGGTGTGCAGAGCACTGTACTAAGCACTTGGGACAGTGAAGTATGACAATATAACAAACACATTCTCTACCCTCAATGAGCTTACAGTCTGGAGTGGGAGACAGGCATTAATGTGAATAAATAAATTACAGATATGGACATAAGTAATGTGGGGCTGGGAGGGCGATGAATAAAGAGAGCAAGTTAGGGCGACGCAGAAGAGAATGGAAGAAAAGGAAAAGAAGAAGTAGTCAGGGAAGGCCTCTTGGAGGAGAAGTCCTTCAGTAAAACTTTGTAGAGGTAGAGAATAAGGCACACGTTTAGGGTAGGTACTACCATTGGAAGAAAGGGAGTAAAAGATGGATACAGATCCCATCCAAATGCTCAGACCCAACTTCTTTCTCCAACCATCTATCCATTCATCTATTTATTCATCCATCCAGTAGTCCATCTTGTGTGCCAGGTACGGTAGCCAGCTTTTTGGAGACTTCCTCATCTGTCCCACCCAGCAGACCAAAGGGGAGATTGAGGTCAGGGCCCCTCAGACCCATGCTGCCCCACTTCATTCATTCAATCGTATTTATTTAGGGCTTACTGTGTGCAGAGCACTGTACTAAGCGCTTGAGAAGTACAAGTTGGCAACATATAGAGACGGTCCCTACCCAACAGTGGGCTCACAGTCTAGAAGTGGGCTCACAGTCTAGAACCTGCTGGTGTCCGTGTTCTATGCCGTGGTGACCCCGCGCCCCACCCTGATCCCCCTCCCCCAGTGAGAGTGGCTTTGGTGGAGGAGGGGTGGAGGGACAGGGAGGGACAAGGAGATGGATGGAAGAGTCGGAGCCAGTCTCGGGGGCTGCTCACACTCGGGACCTATGTTGGGGTTCAGACATGGACCTTGTCCCCCGAACGGTCAGTGGACTTGCAGGAGGGAGGCTTTGTCCAATGCAGTGAGCCAAACCATCACAAGCCCTTCCATACTGATTGGCTTGTATTCACGCCAGAACTTAGTACAGTGCCTGGCACATAGTGAGACCTTAACAAATACTATTATCATTGTTATTATCATTATTATTATTGTTATTATTGTTATTATTATTGCTAGCCACTGCCCAACCATGGCTACCAGGCAGCCGTCTGCTGGATTTTGGCACTGTGGCACAGCCTTGGCAGTTTCGATGAGCTTACAGTCTACCCAGGCGTTCTGACAGTACTCTGCACACAGTAAACGCTCAGTAAAATGATTGAATGAATGAATGAATGATTTTTAGGCCCATGTTGTTTTCACTAGATCACACTATTTCACTTCACAAGTCACAGCACTGATAACACGTTCACTCTCAGGAAAGGTAGCAAGTTGGATACATAAACTTTATTCAGAAGAAAACATCGATACTAAGGAATACAACACAAGAAGGGAATTTTTCCACATCACGTGAGACATAGATTTTGGAGATCATCAGTGGCCTGGGAAGAAAAAAAGTAATTTTGTTAATTATGAAAGTTAAATATTACCCAAGAGAAGTAGCGTGAACAAGCGGTTAGAGCTCAGGCCTGAGAGTCAGAAGGACCTGGGTGATAATCCCAGACCTGCCATTTGTGTACTGTGGGACCTTGGGCAAGTCACTTCTCTGTGGTTTCAGTTCCCTCTTCTGTAAAATAGGGATGAAGATTGAACACTTTTTGGGACATAATCTGGGTCCAACCTGTTAGCTTGTATCGACCCCAGCACAATGTCTTCTGAGGCGGGATGGTCCCTCACACCCTGATCTTATCAGACGTCCTCCAGACCCTTAGAAAGCCTCCCTTCGTCCAGAAAAGGCAACTGTTCATATACAGCCCTCTGTAGGGTGTCTTAGTGAAGTGAGTGAAGGCAATATAAGCACGAGATAGATTTTCTTCTAGAGAAAAGGGTGGGAAAAGCTCCCCTTTGGGACTCTCCTCACCTGTCCCACCCAGCAGACCAAAGGGGAGATTGAGGTCAGGGCTCCTCAGACCCATGCTGCCCCAGTTCATTCATTCAATCGTATTTATTGAGGGCTTACTGTGTGCAGAGCACTGTACTTCATGTCCCCGTTCCTCAAGCTGTAGATGAGGGGGATCAGGGCGGGGCGCGGGGTCACCACAGCTTAGAACACGGACACCAGTAGGTGCAGCGTCGAGGGTGGCTTCATATCGGTCGTGACGGCTGTCAAAATGACAAAATGGCTGGGTGAGGCAGACAGATCGAGAAGGCTTTGGCCCAGCCCTCGGCAGCTGGCATCCTCAGCAAGTCCCAGAACATGCGCCTGTATGAGATTACGATAGAGACGAAGCAGACGATGGCTAACGCTACGCCGACGGTCACGATCACGTCTATGGTGAAGTGGTTTTCCGAACAGGTGATCGTCAGCAGGGAAGGGACGTCACAGAAGGACTGGTGGACGACGTTGGACCCGCAGACGGCCTGGGAGAATGTCAAAGCTGAAAATAGGACCCCAACCAGCACCCCGCTGAGCCAGGAGGCGGCGGCCATCTTCTCACAGGCCTCTTGATCCAGGGGGACCTCATAGCACAGGGCACGGCAGATGGCGGTGTAGCGGTTGTAAGACATCACCGTGAGGACCAAATACTCCAGAGCGGCAAACGAGACCCCCAGCTACAGCTGAGCCACACAGCCCAGGAAGGAGATGGAGCTGTTATTAGTCAAGGAAATCGTGACATATTTGGGGACGGTGACGGAGATGAGGCAGGGGTCGAGGACAAACAGGTTCCTGAGGAAGAAGTACATGGGGGTGTGGAGGCAGTGGTCGAGAGGGGTGACGGTGAAGATGAGGAGATTCACCATCAGGGCCTCCAGATAGACCAGGAGGATCAGCGCAGTGTGGGGAGCTGCAGCTCTAGGATCTCTGAGAATCCCAGAAGGAGGAATTCCCTCATCGTGGAACATTGGGCATGTCCTGCAAGATGTCCTTGGGCATCACAGTAGGACCTGATTTCAGACAGGGATTAAAAACATTCAGGGAGGAACACACATAGCAAGATATGCCCTTGTCCGGGAATGAACCTCAATCAATCCATTAATCAATCAGTGGAATTTATTGAGAGATTACTGTGTGCAGAGCACTGTACTAAGCACAGAGTTGGTAGACACGTTCCATCCCCACAACCAACTTGAAGTCTAGGAGGGGAACCACACCTTGTCATCTAGTCCTGCCTCCTTTCTTAATTTCAGGACAAAACGGAAAACTTTCCACGTTGATAATGTCTATTCTATTCTGAAACATCAGCAGAGATTGTGTCCAGTGTTCTGCACACAGTAAGTGCTCAATATGTTCCACTGATTGATTTGGTCTTATTAAAATCTGGAACGCAGGGATTTTGTAATCACAAAACTATATGTTAAAGGAAGGCTGGTGCTGTACAATTCACTTTGTCAGACACTACACATGTGCACACAAGCCATATCTTCCTGCAACACATCACACCGAGTCCAAACAGGTTCCTAGTGTAGAATGGAACTTTTCAAATTCTCAGAGGGCTTCCTAGCCAAGTCCCGTTCCAGCAAAAGCAGGGGTTATGGCAAAATTGAGTGTATCAACAAGCTCTTACTCTCAGAATTTTTAAAATGGTATTTTCTAAGGGCTTATTATGTGCCAGGCACTGAATTGAACATTGCAGAGGGTAGTGGGGCGGGCGTATATGAGCAAATAGGGCTGCATAGTCCCCGTCATACTCGGGGCTCAAAGGCTTACACTCCATTTTACGGATGAGGTAACCGAGGCACAAAGAAGTGAAGTGACTTGTCCAGTGTCACACACTAGATAAGCGGCAGAACTGGGATTAGAACCATGGTCCTCTTGACGCCCAGGCCCATGCTCTTTCTCTTCAAGAGACACTACTTTTAATTTAGAGAAACTGTAACTCTGACCGTGGTCATCACAGTTCCCTATTGAAATTTCCCTCACCTTTCCCGTGCTCCTTTCCTGTGATAACATCAAAAGACTAAGAATCATTCCCTTTCTGTGACTAATAATAGCGTTCTGGTTAAGGTCTGAGGTTTGGAGCTTTCATCCCATGATAGGCCTGGGACCATCTGAAGTGTGCAGCAATCCATTTTAGACATTGCCCTCTAGACTTTACGTAAGCTCATCATGGGCACGGAATGTGTCTACCAACACTGCTTTATTGTTATATCGTGCTCTCCCAAGCACTTAGTACCAAGGTCTGCTCTTACTGTGTGCACAGCACTGTACTAAGCGCTTGGAGAGTACAATTCAGAATAAAGAGAGTCAATCCCTGCCCACACCGGGCTCACAGTCACACACATCTTATCAACTTCTGTCCCAGACATTGGCAAATCCTCAGGCGCTGGACTCTGTCTTTAGACAGCTCTTTATATGGTTACCCCCACAATCAGAACCCTGATGAGGAATGGGATAGTCAGCAAAAGGAAACTGGCATTTTGTCCCTTATAGGAGGGAGGAGGAATTTCCCCTTTAGGACTCCCCTAGGGCGACTTCATGTCTCGGTTGCTCAGGCTGTAAATGAGGGGGCTCAGGGCGGGGGGCACCATGGTGTAGGACACGGATAGCAGCAGGATTGGGGTCGATGGAGAGTCTGACACGGGCTTGCGGTAGGTTAAGATGGGAAAGTAGGGCAGGCAGGTGGAGAAGGTTTTGGCCTGCTCTCAGTTGCCGGCATCCTCAGCATTGCCTGGAAGATGCACAAGTACGAGATGACGATACAGATGAAATAGACCACACCTGAAGCTACCCCTCCGGTGACGCTCACATTGATGGCGACGTGGTCCTAGGAGCAGGCGATCTTCTGCATTGATTCATGTAATCGTATTTACTGAGCGCTTACTGTGTGTACAGCACTGTACTAAGCGCTTGGGATGTACAAGTCGGCAACATATAGAGACAGTCCCTACCCAACAAAGGGTTCACAGTCTAGAAGTTGGGGACAGACAACAAAACAAAGCAAAACATGTAGATTGGTGTTAAAACCGTCAGAATAAATAGAATTATAGCTTTATATGCATATTATCAACAGAAGAAATAGAGCAGTAAATACGTACAAGTAAAATCAATAGATTAATAAATCTATACAAATGTATACAAGTGCTGTGGGGAGGGGAAGGAGGTACGGCGGGGGGATGTGGAGGAGGAGAGAAAAAAGGGGGCTCAGTCTGGGAAGGCCTCCTGGAGGAGGTGAGCTTTCAGTAGGGCTCTGAAGAGAGGAAGAGAGCTAGTTTGGCGGATGTGTGGAGGGAGGGCATTCCAGGCCAGGGGAAGGACGTGGGCCGGGGCTTGAGGTCAGGACAGTCGAGGTCGAGGCACAGTGAGGAGGTTAGCGTCAGAGGAGCAGAGGGTGCGGGCGGGGCTGTCGAAGGAGAGAAGGGAGGTGAGGCAGAAGCGGGAGAGGTGATGGAGAGCCTTGAAGCCGAGAGTTAGGAGTTTTTGCTTGATTTGTATATTGACAGGCAACCACTGGAGATTTTTGAGGAGAGGAATGACATGCCCAGAGCGTTTCTGTACAAAGATAATCCAGGCAGAAGAGTGCAGAGTAAGAAGCAGCGTGGACTCCAAAGAGCCCGGGCTGTGGAGTCAGAGGTCATGGGTTCAAATCCCAGCTCCGCCAGTTGTCAATTGTGTGACTTTGGGCAAGTCAGTTCACTTCTCTTGGCCACAGTTACCTCATCTGTAAAATGGAGATTAAGACCGTGAGCCCCTCGTGGGACAACCTGATCACCCTGTAACCTCCCCAGCGCTTAGAACAGTGATTTGCACACAGTAAGCACTTAATAAATGCCATCATCATCACAAAAGCGAAGTATAGACTGAAGCAGGGAGAGACAGGAGGATCGGGGATCAGAGAGGAAGCTGGTGCAGTAATCCTGTCGGGATAGGATGAGAGATTGAACCAGCAAGGGAGCAGGTTGGATGCAGAGGAAAGGGCGGATCTTGGCGATGTTGTGCAGGTGAGACCGGCAGGTTTTGGTGACGGATTGGATGTGTGGGGTGAATGAGAGAGCGGAGTGGAGGATAACACCAAGGTTGCAGGCTTGTGAGATGGGAAGGTTGGTACCACCGTATACAGTGATGGGAAAGACAGGGAGAGGACAGGGATTGGAAGGCAAGATAAGGAGTTCAGTCTTGGACATTTTGAGTTTTAGAAGGCGGGAAGACAGCCAGATGGAAATGTCCTGAAGGCAGGAGGAGATACGAGCCTGGACAGAGGGAAAGAGAGCAGGGGAGGTGATGTAGATTTGTGTGTCATCCGCGTAGAGATGATAGTTGAAGCCTAGAAGCAGAGATGGAGTGGACGTCACGTCACAGAAGAACTGCTGGACAATGTTGGACCCACAGAAGCTCAGGGAGCCAAAGCTGAATACAAGACCCCAAACAACACCCAGCTGAGCCAGAAGGCGACGGCCATCTTTCCACAGGTCGTGTTGTCCATGATGAACTCTTAGTGCAGTACAGATGGCAAGTTTAATGGTCGTAGGACATCGCCGTGAGGATGAACAGCTCTGAAGTGGCCAAAACGACTACCAGGTAGACCTAGGCAGCATAGTCTAGGAGGGAGATAGATTTCTTGTTGGTCAAGGTGTTGTGGATTTATTTGGGGACGGGGAGATGAGGCAGAGGTTGAGGATGGACAGATTCTTTGCAGCTGCAGTGTGGACCAGCTTCAGCTCTAGTATCTCCGAGAATCCCAGAAGGTGGAATTCCCTCACCGTGGACTCACTGGGCATGTTCTACAAGATGTCCTTGGGCTTCACGGTAGGACCTGATTTCGGACAGGGATTAAAAACATTCAGGGAGAAACACACATGGCAAGATAATGCCCTTGTCCGGGAATAAACCTCAATCAATCCATTAAACAATCAGTGGGATTTATTGAACACTTACTGTATGCAGAGCACTGTACTAGGCACTTGGCAGAGTCCACTACAAGAGATTTGGTAGACAGGTTCCCTCCCCACAACCACCTTGCAGTCTAGAACGGTAACCTTGCCTTGTCACCGTGTCCAGCCTCCTGTCTTAATTCAGGACAAAACGGAAAACCTTCCACATAGATAATGTCTATTTTATTCTGAAACATCAGTAGAGATTGTGTCCAGTGTTCTGCACACAGTACGTAAGTGCTCAATATGTTCCACTGATTAGTTTGGGCTTATAAAAATAGGGAACGCAGGGGTTGTGTAATCACAAAACTATATGTTTAGGGAAGGCTGGTGCTATACAATTCACTTTGTCAGACACTAGACATATGCACACAAGCCATATATTCCTGCAACAAATCACACGGAGTCCAAACAGGCTCCTAGTGTAAAATGGAAGTTTTCAAATTCTCAGACGGCTTCCTAGCCAAGACCTGTTCCAGCAAAAGCATGGATTATGACAAAAATGAGTGTATCAACAAGCTCTTACTCTCAGAATTTTTTAAATGGTATTTTCTAAGGGCTTACTATGTGCCGGGCACTGTACTAAGCAATACGGGGTTCGGGGTGGGGAGGGGTGTATACAAGCAAATCGGGCTGGACGTAGTCCCTGTCCCACACGGGGCTCAAAGTCTTACACCCTATTTTACGGATGAGGTAACTGAGGCACAAAGAAGTGAAGTGACTTGCCCAGTGTTACACACTAGATAACTAGCAGAACTGGGATTAGAACCCGGGTCATCTTGACTCCCGGGCTCATGCTCTTTATCTTAAAGAGACACTGCTCTTAATTTAGAAAATTTTGACTCTGACCCTGGTCATCCCAGTTCCCTATTAAATTTTCCCTCACATTTCCCCTGCTCCTAAACATCAAAAGACTAATAATCCCTTTCTGTGATTAATAATAGAGTTCTGGTTAAGCTCTGAGCGTGGAGCTTCATCCCATACCAGGCTTGGGACCATCTGAAGTCTGCAACAATCCATCTTAGATATTGCCCTTTAGAGTGTAAGCTCATGATGAGCACGGAATATAGACATGGCAGGCTACCAACCCTGCTTTATTGTTATAGCGTACTCTCCCAAGCACTTAGTACCATGGTCTGAGCTTACTGTGTGCTGAGCATTGTACTAAGCGCTTGGAGAGTACAATTCAGAATAAAGAGAGACAATCCCTGCCCACACCAGGCTGACAGTCACACACGTCTTATCAGCCTCTGTCCCAGACATTGGAAAATCCTCAGGCGCTGAACTTTCTCTTTAGACAGCTTTTATCAGAACCCTGATAAGGAATGGGATAGTCAGCAAAATAAAACAGACATTTTGTCCCTTAGAGGAGGTAGGAGAAATTTCCCCTTTAGGATTCTCCCCAGGGCGACCTTCATGTCCCGGTTCCTCGGGCTGTAGATGAGGAGGTTCAGGGCAGGGAGAACCATGGTGTAGGACGCAGACAGCAGCAGGTCTGGGGTCGATGGGGAGTCTGACACGGGCTTGAGGTAGGCAACGGCTCCGGTTGAGAGGAAGACGGTGAAGATGGTGAATTGGGGCAGGCAGGTCTAGAAAGTTTTTGCCTGGCTCTCAGTGGCCGGCATTCTCAGCATGGCCTGGAAGATGCACACGTACGAGATGACGATACAGACGGTCCTTACTCAGCAACGGGCTCACAGTCTAGAAGTGGGGGATAGACAACAAAACATGTAGACAGGTGTCAAACCTGTCGGAATAAATAGAATTATAGCTATATGCACATAATTAACAAAATAAATAGAGTAGTAAACACGTACAACTAACATACATAGAGTAATAAATCTGTACAAATATATTCAAGTGTTGTGGGGAGGGGAAGGAGGTACAGCGGGGGGGAATGTGGAGAAGGAGGGAAAAGAGGGGGCTCAGTCTGGGAAGGCCTCCTGGAGGAGGTTAGCTCTCAGTAGGGCTTTGAAGGGAGGAAGACAGGTAGTTTGGCAGATGTGTGGAGGGAGGGCATTCCAGGCCAGGGGAAGGACATGGGCCTGGGGTCGACGGAGGCACAGGCGAGAACTAGACACAGTGAGGAGGTTAGCGTCAGAAGAGCAGAGGGTGAGGGCTGGTCTGTCGAAGGAGAGAAGGGAGGTGAGGTAGGAGGGGGAGAGGTAATGGAGAGCATTGAAGCCGAGAGTGAGTAGTTTTTGCTTGATCCGTATGCTGACAGGCAAACACTGGAGATTTTTGAGGAGAGGAATGACATGCCCAGAGCGTTTCTGTACAGAGATAATCCAGGCAGCAGAGTGCAGAGTGAGAAGCAGCGTGGTTTAGTGGAAGCAGCCCTGGCTTTGGAGTCAGAGGTCATGTGTTCAAATCCCGGCTCCATCAATTGTCAACTGTGTGACTTTCGACAAGTCACTTCACTTCTCTTGACCACAGTTACCTCATCTGTAAAATGGGGATTAAGACCGTGAGCCCCTCGTGGGACAACCTGATCACCCTGTAACCTCCCCAGCGCTTAAAACAGTGCTTTTCACACAGTAAGCACTTAATAAATACCATCATCATCATCAGAGCGAAGTATAGACTGAAGCAGGGAGAGACAGGAGGATGGGGGATCAGAGAGGAAGCTGGTGCAGTAATCCTGTCGAGATAGGATGGGAGATTGAACCAGCAAGGTAGCGGGTTGGATGGAGAGAAAAGGGCGGATCTTGGCGATATTGTGCAGGTGAGACCGGCAGGTTTTGGTGACAGATTGGTTGTGTGGGGTGAATGAGAGAATGGTGTCGAGGATAACACCAAGGTTCTGGGCTTGTGTGATGGGAAGGACGGTAATACCGTATACAGTGATGGGAAAGACAGGGAGAGGACAGGGATTGGAAGGGAAGATAAGGTGGTCAGTCTTGGACATTTCGAGTTTTAGATGGCGGGAAGACATCCAGATGGAAATGTCCTGAAGGCAGGAGGAGATACGAGCCTGAACGGAGGGAGGGAGAGCAGGGGCGGTGATGTAGAGTTCTGTATCATCAGCGTAGAGATAATAGTTGAAGCCGAGAAGCAGTGATGACAGTTCAGCAGGGAGGGGACGTCACAGAACTGCTGGACGATGTGGGACCCACAGAAGCTCAGGGAGTCGAAGCTGAATACAAGACCCCAAGTAACCCTCCGCTGATCCAGAAGGTGGTGGCCATCTTTCCACAGGCTGTGCTGTTCATGATGAGCTCATAGTGCAGGAAGCGACCGATGGCGGTGTAGCAGTCGGAGGACATCGCCGTGAGGACGAACAGCTCTGAAGTGGCCAAAACGACTGCCAGGAAGACCTAGGCAGAATAGTCCAGGAGGGCGATGAATCTCTTGTTGGTCATGGAGTTGTGGATGGATTTGGGTACGGTGACGGAGATGAGGCAGAGGTTGAGGACGGACAGATTCCTGAAGAAGAAGTACATGGGGGTGTGGAGGCGCCGGTCGAGGGCGGTGACTAGAACAATGAGGAGATTCTCTATCAGGGCCGCCAGGTAGACCTGGAGGAACAGCGCAGCTTGGAGCCAGCTGCAGCTCTCGGATCTCCGAGAAACCCAGCTGTAGGAATTCCCTCACCGTGGAGTTGTTGGGCATTTTGGGGAGGCAGTATTGATTTTCTGCATGTGATGAGGGAAGAGCCAAAGTTAGAGTCACTTGATGCGATGAGTGAAGGAATTGACAGGACACTTCCTAGTGATTCTCTATGGAGAGGAGACAGTTATTGAATTCAAAGTGATCTTTGAGATCACCGTGGAGACACTGAACATTTCTGGGGAATGATGTTCACTCCCTGCACAGGAAGAGGGAGGGATGACTTCAATTTAGAAACACTGATGTTGTGGGTGAAGTAATAGGACAAAGTCAAGCAATTCTATTTATTGAGTACCTATAGAGGACACGGTACATGTGATCACTGCCCCAAGGAGCTTCCATTCTATTGGAAGCACCAAGCTTCGAATTGGGTAGAAGCAGAGTGCTATTGGGAAGAACACAGGCCTGGGAATCAGCAGACCTGGGTTCTAATCCCACCTCTACCACCTGTCTGCTGCATAGTCATGGGAAAGTGATTTAATTTCTCTATGCCCTAGATTTTTCAATAGTAAAATAAGGATTCAATACCTGTTTTCCCCACTACTCAGTCTGTGAATCCCTCTTGGGACACGGATTGTGTTCTACCAGATTGTCCTGACTCTCCCCCAGCACTTAATACTCCCTTTGAAACGTACTAAGCACTTAATAAATATCAAGAGTATGATTTTTGATTGAGGAGACTGAAACGAAAATGAATACCGGATAGGAGAGGTCAGAGAACGTAAAGATATGAACATGACTGTTGTGAAGTTATTTCGGTGGTTTTACAGAAAAACGAGAAGTGCCTTTACACATAGATTCATCCGTTTTGTGGAAAGACAATGAGCCTGGTAGACGGAAGGACCTGGATTCTTAACCTGTCTCTGCCCCTGTCCGTTGTATGACCTGGGGCCAGTCACTTACCTTCTCTGTGCCTCAGTTAGCTCTGTAAATCGGGGATTATGACTGAAAGCACTAGGTGGGGCATGGACTGTGTCCAAACTGATTAGTTTGTATCCACCCCAGTGCTTAGTACAATACCTGGAATATAATAAGCACTTAACAATACCATAGAATGAACAAAAAAATAAAACCCACATGTATCCCAAACGCAATCCATTTGCTCTCATTTCTGCATCTACACCAGTACACACAAAAACTCAAGCGTACCTCATCGTTCATCTAGTCTTTTCCTAGACCATCGCTCAGCCTACATATTCTCCTCTCCTTAACCTCCCTTCAGGACAAGTTATGACTTTTCACCAGTAATAAAAACTCACAATCGGCTTGAAGGCTCTCCATTCTATGATTGCACTTCACCTCCTTTCCATCACTCAACTCATCTTCTCAGCTCTCGAAGGAACTTTCTAGTAGCTACTCGTGATCGACTCTTCCATTTCCATCCTAGCCTGGAACTCCCTCTCTTATCTACTCAAAATCGGAGAGAGCACAGTTCTTTCCGAATTCTGAGCACTGTTAAAATTCCCCCCTCCTCCAACCAGCTTCCCCGATTCATTTCCCAGCCCTCTAAAACAACTTCACCTAACTCACGCGCCAATCGAATCATTTCAATCCTCATTTAGCGAACAAAGCATGGGCCCCTGAGTTTCCTTCTTGACTGTGAACTCCCTGAGGGCAGCATACATATCTACTAGATCTGTTCTATTGTATTCTACGAAGCATAGCTTAGTGGGAGTCAGAGGACTTTGGCTCTAATCCGTCCTCTGTCCCTTTGCTGCTGTGGGACCTTGGGCAAATCGCTTCAATTCTGTGGGCCTCATTTTCCCCATCTTAAAATAGCACAAAATAATTGCATATTCATCTTTCCATTCTGTTTTCCTTCTAGAAGGGGCAGGGAATGTGTCTGTTACGATGCTATAAAGCCGATACAGCACGGGCTTAGGAGTCAGAAGGAGTCAGAAGGATCTGGGTTCGAATTCTGGCTCTGTCTAATGTCTGCTGTGTGACCGTGGGCAAGTAATATAACTTCTCTGAGTTTCAGTTACCTCTTCTGTAAAATTGGGGTTAAGATTGTGAGCTCCAGGTGGAACAAGAACTGTACCTAACTTGTTTAACTTGTATCTACCACACTGCTTAGGACAGTGCTTGGGAGCTTAACAAGTACCACGATTATTGTTATTATTTTCCAAGTCCTTAGTGCACATAAAAAGCGCTCAATAAATACGATTCTAGGTTACCTGATTGCTAGCAATATAATAATAATAATAATTGGCATTTGTTAAGCGCTTACTATGTGCAAAGCACTGTTCTAAGCGCTGAGGAGGTTACAGGGTGATCAGGTTGCCCCACCTGGGGCTCACAGTCTTCATCCCCATTTTACATATGAGGTAACTGAGGCTCAGAGAAGTTAAGTGACTTGCCCAAGATCACACAGCAGACATGTGGCGGAGCCGGGATTCCAACCCATGACCTCTGACTCCAAAGCCCGGGCTCTTTCCACTGAGCCACGCTGCTTCTCTAATATATTGTGTCAACATAGCCCAATAGGCTGGAAAGCCCATGAGGGCAGGGATTGCAACCTTTCCCACTCTTTGTCTTCTGCCAACATTTGGGAAGAGGTCTTACAAGGAGGAATAGCTGACACTGCCAGTGGCAGTCCAAATCTGGTCACACTGCGGCCCTGGTCCGAACCCCAACTTTGACCCCAGACTGGCTCCATCTCTTCCATCCTCACCCACGCCCCCCACCACCCGCCCCTCCATCCCACTCACCCCCGGTCACTCTCACTGGGGCAGCATGGAGTTGGGTGTCGTTGACATCTGCAGGGCTGATCTGTTCCCCTCTTTCCCCCCAGACTCCTGGGTTTCGTCAGTTAGGAAGGAACAGAGAGGAGCCCTCGGCCCCTCTCTGCTCTCCCTCAGAGCCTGAGAATCTCTCCATATGGGAGAATCTCTCCCTATAGATAGAGCGGGAACAGCTCTGAGGGGGATCCCTGGAGGATGGCTCGGGGCCCTGCCAATGGACTTCCTGTCCTGGACAAGCTAGGCACCCTCTGGTCACGTGGCTCCTGGGGCTCCTAGGAGACAAGGGCCCGGTCTCTTCCGCATCAGCGATGGTGCCGGCCCTCGGGGTTCCCGTGGAAACAGCAGCATCTACATCTCAGCGTCCCAACGGTTCCTGTATTCAACCACAGTCTTTAGCCACTGTGAATGGCTAATTCACAACCTGAGGCACTCAATCTGTCAGTCAATCAGCCAACTGTAACTTTTTCTTATGGCGTTTGTGAAGCGCTTACTATATTCCAGGCACTATACTAAGTGCTGGGGTAGTTACAAGCTAATCAGATTGGACAGTGTTCATGTCCCCCGTGGAGCTCACATCTCAATCTCTATTTTACAGATGAGGGAACTGAGGCACGGAGAAGTTAAGAGACCTTGCCCAAGGTCACGCAGCAAAAATGTGGTTGAACCGAGATCAGAAACCACGTCCATTTGAATCCCAGGCCTGTGCTGTACCCACTAGGCAACGCTGCGTCTTCTGAGTTGTCCTGATTGCAAATCCGTTGAAACACTATTCATACTGACTATATAAACTGTACTCTTGAATCAAGCGTTCATCTGCTTTTCCATCTTTCCCTTCTGTCCTTCCTACTCTACGTAATTTATTCTGTGTCCATCTCCCTCATTAGATCATAATCTCCTGGAGTGCAGGAATAATGCATTTTATTTCTTTTCAACTGTCCTGAGAACTTACTACATTACTTTGTACCTAGGATGTGGGCAATAAATACGATGGATAGATTGATGGATTGATTGTTGGATGGATGGTTGGATTGATGAAAGGATGAATAGGAGGAGGATGGAGAGGTGGATGAATGGATGGATTAATTGTTGGGAGGCAAGGATTTGACCAGTCAAAAGTAGGGGAAGGAGTTTCTATGGTTGCTTCCCTTCACCTTCGTCACTGAGCTATTTTTCTATTTTCATAACCACCAAGGGTGATCTTAAAATTCATATAATACATTTTTCATTCATTAATTTATTCATTCATTCATTCATTCATTTGTATTTATTGAGCGCTTACTTTGTGCAGAGCACTGTAATGAGAGCTTGGGAAGTAGAAATCGGCAGCATATAGAGAGGTTCCCTTCCCAATAACGGGCTCACATTCTATAAGGGGGAGGCAGACAAGAAAACAAAACTAGTAAATAGGTGCATATACCATCAGAATAAATGGAATTATGGCTATATACACATTATTAATAAAATGAATATCGTATGTACAAATAAGATAGAGTAATACATATTTACAAATATATACAAGTGCTGTGGGGACGGGAAGGGGTAGGGCAGAAGAGGGGTGAGATGGGGAGGAGAGGAGGGGAAATATTAGGGCTCAGTCTGGGAAGGCCTCCTGGAGGAGGTGAGCTCTCAGTAGGGTTTTGAAGGGAGGAAGACAGCTCGTGTAGCAGATGTGTGAAGGAAGGGCCAGAGGAAGGACTTGGGCCAGGGGTCGATGGCAGGACAGGCGAGAACGAGGCATAGTGAGGAGGTTAGCTGCAGCGGAGCGTAGTGTACGGGATGGGCTGCAGTAGAGAAGGGAGTTGAGGAAGGAGGGGACGAGGTGATGGAGAGCCTTGAAGTTTAGAGTGAGGAGTTATTGCTTGATTCGTAGGTTGACAGGAAACCAGTGGAGATTTTTGAGGAGGTGAGTGACATGCTCACAGCGTTTCTGTACAAAGGTAATCCGGGCTGCAGAGTGAAGTATAGACTGAAACGGGGAGAGACAGGAGGATGGAACATCAGAAAGGAGGATGATGTAGTAATCCAGTCGGGATAGGATGAGAGATTGAACCATCAAGGTAGTGGTTTGAATGGAGAGGAAAGGGCAGATCTTGGCGATGTTGTGGAGGTGAGACCGGCAGGTTTTGGTGATGGATCGGATGTGTGTGGTGAATGGGAAAGCGGAGTCAATGGATGACACCAAGGTAGCGGGCTTGTGAGACGGGAAGGATGGTAGTGCTGTCTACAGTGATGGGAAAGTCAGGGAGAGGACAGCGTTTGGGAGAGAGGATAAGGAGCTCAGTCTTGGACATGTTGAGTTGTAGATGGTGGGCAGACATCCAGATGGAGATGTCCTGAAGGCAGGAGGAGACAGGAGCCTGGAGGGAGGGAGACAGAACAGGGGTGGAGATGTAGATTTGGGTGTCATCAGCATAGAGATGATATTTGAAGCCATGGGAGCAAATGAGTTCACCAAGGATAGAGAAGCAGCGTGGCTCAGTGGAAAGAGTGCGGGCTTGGGAGTCAGAGGTCATGCGTTCTAATTCCTGCCCCTCCATTTATCACCTGTGTGACTTTGGGAAAGTCACTTAACTACTCTGTGCCTCAGTTACATCATATGCAAAATGGGGATTAAGACTGTGAGCCCCACGTGGGACAACCTGATTACCTTCTATCTCCCCTAGGGTTTAGAATAGTGCTTGGCACATAGTAAACCCTTAACAAATACAAAAATCATTATCATTATTATTATCATTCTTCTTCTTCTTCTTCTTCTTCTTATTATTATTATTATTATTATTATGTGAGTATAGATAGAGAATCTGGGTCCAACTTGTTAGTTTGTATTGACCCCAGGGCAATGTCCTCTGAGGCGGGATGGTCCGTCACACACTGATCTTATCAGATGTCCTGCAGATTCTGAGAAAGCCTCCTTTCGTCGAGAAAAGACAACTGTTCATATGCACCTCTCCGTAGGGTGTCTTAGTGAGGTGAGTGAAGGCAATATCAACACACGGAGACAGATTTTTTTTTCCAGAGAAAAGGGTGGGAAAAGCTCCCCTTTAGGACTCTCCCAGGGCGGTTGATAGAGATAGAGATAGATATAGATAGAGAACAGAAGGGGATGAAAAACTGACCCTTGAGGAACGTCTACAGTAAGGGGATGGGAAAGGGAGGAGGAGCCTGCAAAGGAGACTTAGAATGAACGGCCAGAGAGGTAAGAGGAGAACCAGGAGAGGACAGAGTTTGTGAAGCCAAGGTTGGAGAGCGTGTTGAGGAGAAGGGGGTGATCCACAGTGTCGAAGGCAGCTGAGAGGTCGAGGAGGATTAGTATAGAGTAGGAGCCATTGGAGTTGGCAAGAAGGAGGTCATTGGTGACCTTTGAGAGGGCAGTTTTGGTGGAGTGTAGGGGAAGGAAGCCAAATTGGAGGGAATCTAGGAGAGATCTGGAGTTGTGGAATTCTAGGCAGCGAGTGTAGACGACTCGTTCTAGGATTTTTGGTAAGGAAGGGTATGAGGGAGATAAGACAATAACTACAGGGGGCAGTGAGATCAAGAGAGTGTTTTTTAGGATGGGGGAACGAGGGCATGTTTGAAGGCAGAGGGGAGGGAACCAGTGGAGAGTGTGCGGGTGAAGATGGATGTTGAGGAGGGGAGGAGGGAAGGGGTGAAAGGTTTCATAAGATGAGAGGGAATGGGGTCCGAAGCACAGGGAGATAGAGTGGCGCTTGATAGGAGAGAGGAGATCTCATCTGAAGATACTGTTGGGAAGGATGGGAGTGTAGTGGAGAGGACTGAAAGTGGGGGGGATGGAGAAGGGGGAGGGGTGACTTTGGGGAGCTCAGGCTTGGTGGTGTTAATCATTCCATGTTGTTTCAACATTATAATTATTATGTTTATTAAGAATTTATTTGCCAAGTACTGGAGTAGAAACATAATAACCGGAAGTCATATTTCCCGGTCCACAGGGGCTCAGAGGGTAAGAGAAAAGAGAGCACATATTGAATCCTGATTTACAAAGAGGCCCAGAGAGGTTAAAGTTCTGGGCCAAAGTTTTCCAGCAGATCAGTGGCAGAACTGGGCAAACATCTCAAGTCTTATGACTCTCAGGCACATGCTCATTCCGTTAGGTCTTGATGCCCCCCAAACCATGAATTGCCAGCCGCACGTCTTATCAGCCTCCCTCACAGATACTGACAAATCCTCAGTCGCTGGACTTTCTCTTTGGACTTGTAGGCTAGCTGATGATGGATGGGAAAATCAGTGAAAGAAAGTAGACATTTTGTCCCATAGAGGTGGGATTAGGAATTTCCCCTTTACGATTCTTCCCAGAGAGGCCTTAATGGCCCTGTTCCTCAGACTGTAGAGGAGGGGATTCAGAGCGTGTGGCACCACGGTATAGAACATGGACACCAGTAGATCCAGCACCGAGGGGGAGTCTGACACGGGCTTGAGGTAGGTGATGGCGGCCATAGAGAGAGATGGTGACGACAACAACGTGAGGCAAGCAAGTGGAGAAGGCCTTGGCCCTGCCCTCAGTGGTCAGCATCTTCAGCCCGGCCCAGAGTTAATGATGAGAATGAAGCAAGTGACATCTAATGCTACCCTGGCAGTGACGCTCACGGCGATGTTGTCCTCGGAGCAGATGATCTTCGGCAGGGAGGGGACGTCACAGAAAAACTGCTGGACGAAGTTGGACCCACAGAAGGAAAGGGAGAAAATCGAAGGTGAAAAGAAGACTCCAAACAAACCCGCACTAAGCGAGGAGGCAGCGGCCAACTTCCCACAGTTCCCTCGAGCTGACAACTTCGTAGCTCAAAGAGAGGCACATTATGGCATAGCGGTCGTGGACATGGTCTTGAGGATGAACAGCTCTGAGTTGGCAAACCAGACCACGGAGAAGGTCTGAACGGCACAGCCCACTAGGGAGATGGATATCCTGATCTCCTGTCCCCTTTCAAAATCTTCCTGCTCCGACTGCACCTCCAACTCCATCCTTTCGCTCCTTATAAAATCATTTGTCCCCTCCTTTCTTCCCTTCCTCACCTTGATCTTTAACAATTCACTTTCCAATGGTTCCTTCCCCACTATTTTCAAGCATACTCATTCGTCCTCCATCCTTTATCTACATCTACTCCCTTGGAGCTCATTGACGACCATGGCTTCAACTACCATCTTTGTGCTGATGATTCCAAATCTTCATCACCAGCCCTGACCTCTCTTCTCTGCGGTCTTGTAATTTCTCCTATCTTCAGGACATCTCTACTTAGATGTCCCACTGATGCATCCAATTTACCACATCCAAAACAGAACTCCCCATTTTGCCATACAAACCCTGTTTTCAACTATCTTTCCCATCACTGTAGGAAGCACTACTATTAACCCTTTCTCCCAAGCCCATAAACTTTGTATTATCCTTGACTCATCTGTCTCATTAAACTCTCATATTCAATGTCACCAAATCCTGTTGGTTCTAACTTCACAACCTTGCTAAAATTTGCCCTTTCCTCTCCCATCCAAACTGCTACCAAACTAATCCAACCACTTTCCTTCTCCTGCATTGATTGCTGTTTCAACCTCCTTGCTATCCTCCCTATCTACTATTTCTCCACACTCCAGGCTATACTTCACTCAGCTGCCCAGATCAGCTGCCCAGATCATTTTTATGAGGAAACTGAAGCACAGAAAAATGAAGTGACTTGCTAAAGTCACCAAGCAAGTAAGTGGTGGAGCAGGGATTAAAACCCAGGACCTCTGACTTCCAGAACTGTGTTCTTTTTTTCCCCTAGGTCACACGTCTTCCCTGGTGCCAAGATGCCATGATCTAACTGGTAGTTGCTTTGATAAAAGTTGTGTTCTCTGCTTACATTAGCTAACTCTTAATGAAGATTCCAGCTGAACCTTATGGAAGCAATCACTGGTATTTATTGAGTGCTTATTTTGTACCGAGCACTGTACTAAGGTCTTGGGAGAGTACAATATAGCAGAGAAGCTCTGCACACAGCAAGTGCTCAATAACTGTGATTGTTTGATTAAGTTGAAAGGAAGACTGGCCTAATGGGTAGAGCATTGGGCTGGGAATCAGAAGGACCTGGGTTTTAGTCCTGGCTCTGCCACTTTACTGCTGTGTGACCTTGGGATTAATGGCGATGAAGACTTAGTACCGACTTGGAACAGGGACAGTGTCCAACCTGATTAACTTGTATCTACCCCAGTGCTTAGTGAAGTGCCTGACACATAGCAAGCACTTAACAAATACCATTAAAGAAAAAACAAAACAGAGTTGATAGACACATTTCCTACCCACAAGACCCAGGGGGTACTTTGGTCTGAAACCTTACCCCAGAAGGCAGACCACATCCTCAGTCCAGTTGATCAATCAATGAATCATTCGATTGTATTTATTGAGTACTTTCTATGTGGAAAACACTTTACTTAGCACATTGAGAGTACAATACGACAGAGTTCGTAGACATGTCCCCTAACAAACAATGATCTTACGGTCTAAAGGACAGGTCAGTCAAGTTTCCCTTCACCATTCCTTGGAATGTACATTTCAGAGTTCAATATTTCTCCCTCTCTCATTGATCCATCTGGACAGTGGATCTTATCTGCATCAAAAAGAAGCAACACACCATCTCGATCTCCTTGACCCCTCTACCTCTCCTCGCAGTTCTCATTCTACAACCCAGCCCGCATACTTCGCTCCTCTAGTGCCTGTTCACTATGCTTCGATCTCATCTTCCTCACTACCAACCCCTTGCCCACGTCCTGCCTCTGACCTAGAACTCCTTCCCTCTTCATATCCGACAGACTATTACTCTGTTTCATATTCAAAGCCTTTAGAAGGCACATTTCTTAACCATAGCACTGCCACTTGATTGCTGTGTGACCTTGGACAAATCACGTAATTTCCCTGTGCTTCAGTTTCCCAAACTGTAGAATGAGGATTGAGTACTTCGACTGTGAGGCAAATGTGGTAAAGGGACTGTGTCTGAGTTGATTCCCTTGAATCTACCCCAGCCACTTACAACAGTACTTGACACATAGTACGTGTTAAATAAATATAATTAAAAAATTAAAAAACAGAGGAAGAAGAAGAGGAAGAAGGTAACTACTGGGGAATAGTGTGTCCTAGTGGAAAGAGCAAAGGCCTGAGAGTCAGAGGACCTGGGTTCTAATCCCAACTCTGCTACTTGCTTGCTGTGTAATCTTGAGCAATTACTTAACTCATCTCTGCCTCAGTTACCTCATCTGGAAAATGGATATTCAATACCTGTTCTCCCTCTCACTTAGACTGTGAGACCCACATGAGACAGGGACTGTGTCCAACCTGATTATCTTGCATCTACCACAGCGCTTAGGACAGTGTTTTATACATAGGAAGCGTTCAATAATAGCCATAATTATTCATGAGGAGGATGAAGATGGAGAGTATGGATTTATTTGCCTTTCCTTCTACAAGGAAACGGGAGAGATTCTTATTTTCATTTTCCCCTGTAGCAGTCCTCCTGTGAAACTCCCTTCCTGTCCCTCTCTCCTCCTGAACCTCCCATTCGGACTCACAGCGTCAGGCCTTGGCTTCATTGTTCGTGCTTTTTCACATCTCTGGCTTCTCCTTTCAAGCCTGGAAACCTTTAGTGAGGAGGAAGAGGATTTCCAGACCTCTTGGTCTCGACTCACCTTGGATTACCATGGGTAAAAGGATCAACGGCTGCTTCTAACTTCCCCTAATTAGGAGCGGCCAGGATTCCCTGGGGGAAGGAGCTCCTTGGGGGATGGGATTGGGACCTCATTACTGGTGAATCACCGAAGAGCTTTGCAGGTGAGTTTCTCTGGAGGACCCCCGAGGTGGCTCCGCTGGGAAACGGAAGAGTCATCAGAGTGTCAGTTCGCTTTCAGGTGAGCCCTGCTGTTGTAGTTGCTTGTTTTCTTTATGGTATTTTCTCAGGGCTTACTTTGTGCCAGGCATTGTTCTATGTGCTGGGGTAGATATAAATTAATCAGGTTGTACACAGTCCCTGCCCCATTTGGGGCACACAGTTTTAATCCCCATTTTACAGACAAGGTAACTGAAGCCCAAAGACGTGAAGTGACTTGCTCAAGGTCACTCAGCAGAAAAGTGGTGGAGGCAGTTTGGGAGTCCTTCTGACTCCCAAACCCGTGCTATATCCACTAGACCACGCTGCTGTGTGTCTGGGAGAAAGAACATGGCCCTGGGAATTGAGAAACCCTGAACTAATATTATTAATAAGAACTGTGGCATTTGTTCATTGCTTACTCTGCTCCAGGCGCCGAACTATGCACAGGGGAAGATATAAGCACATCGGGGTGGACACGGTCCCTGCTCCAAAATGGGGCTCACAGTCTGAATCCCCATTTTACAGATTCATTCATTCATTCAATCATATTTATTCAGCACTCACTGTGTGCAGAGCACTATACTAAGTGCTTGGGAAGTACAAGTTAGCAACATATGCAGACGGTCCCTACCCAACAACGGGCTCACAGTCTGGAAGGGGGGAGACAGACAACAAAACAAAACAGGTAGACAGATGTCAAGTAGCCAGAACAAATAGAATTAAAGCTAAATGCATATCGTTAACCAAATAAATAGAATAGTAAATATGTACAAGTAAAATAAATAGAGTAATAAATCTGTGCAAACATATATACAGGTGCTGTGCGGAGGGGAAGGAGGTAGGCAGGGGGATGGGGAGGAGGAGAGGAAAAACGGGGCCCAGTCTGGGAAGACCTCTTCGAGGAGGTAAGCTCTCAGTAGGGCTTTGAAGGGAGGAAGAGAGCTAGTTTGCCGGATGTGTGGATGGAGGGCATTCCAGGCCAGGGGGAGGACGTGGGCCGGGGGTCGACCACGGGACAGACGAGAACGACGTACAGGGAGGAGGTTAGCGGCAGAGAAGTAGAGGGTACAGGCAGGGCTGTAGAAGGAGAGAAAGGAGGTGAGGTAGGAGGGGGCGAGGTGATGGAGAGCCTTGAAGCCGAGAGTGAGGAGTTTTTGCCTGATGCGTAGGTTGACAGGCAGCCACTGGAGATTTTTGAGGAGGGGAGTAACATGCCCAGATCGTTTTTGCACATAGATGATCCGGGCAGCAGCGTGAAGTATAGACTTCAGTGGGGAGAGACAGGAGGATGGGAGATCAGAGAGGAGGCTGATGCAGTAATCCAGTTGGGATAAGATGAGAGATTGAACCAGCAAGGTAGCGGTTTGGATGGAGAGGAAAGGGCAGATCTTGGCGACAATGTGGAGGTGAGACCGGCAGGTTTTGGTGATAGATTGGATGTGAGGGGTGAACGAGAGAGCGGATTCGAGGAAGATACTAAGTTGAGGTAACTGCGGCACAGAGAAGTGAAGTGACTTGCCCAAAGTCACACAGCAGACAAGTGGTGGATGGGATTAGAACCCACGTCCTGCTGACTCCCAGGCCCGGGCTGTATCCACTAGACCAATTAAAGCTCCAGGTCTGCCTGCTGGCACTGGGCCACCTCTGGGGGAGGTTTCTGACCAACGAATCAGCATTGTATGACGTGGGTGGATCCGGTAGGAATCCCCCAAATGAGATAGCTAATGTGGGCAGCTAAGATGTCCCTGGAAGACTGGTGTTCTGGTCCTAGCTTCACCACTCTCTGCTGTGACCTTGGGCATGTCATTTAACTTCCCTGTGCCTCAGGTTGCTTGTTTATGAAATGGGGAGTAAACATCTCTCCACTTTACTTCTATTTCAATGTCTGTCACCCCCGCTAGACTGTAAGCTCATGGTGGGCACGGAACATGTCTACCAACTTGATTATATTGTTATATTGTATGCTTCCAGTCCTTTAGTACAGTGCTCTGCACACAGTAAGCATTCAGTAAATAAGATTGCTTAGGTTAAAAAGCAATGTGGCCTACTGGAAAGAGCATGGGACTGGGAGTCAAAAAAAGTCATGTGTTCTAATCCTAGCTCTGCCAGTTGTCTGCTGTTTAACCTTGGGCAAACCACTTCACTTCTTTGTGCTTCAGCTACTTAATCTGTAAAATGGAGATCGAGACTGTGAGCCCCACATGGGTCAGGGACTCTGTCCAACACTATTTGCTTTTATCCACTCCAGCACTTACTACAGTGCCTTTAACATAGTAAGCGCTTAAGAAATGCCATGATGATGATCATGATGATGATGATAATTAACCTGGGTTCTAATCCTGGCTCCTCCATTTGCCTGCTGTGTGACCTTAAGTAAGTCATTTCACTTGTCTGTGCTTCAGTTGCCCCTCTGCAAAGTGGGGATTAAATGTAAATGTGAGCCCTATGTGGGACATGGACTGTGTCTAACCTGAATAGCTTTTATCTATCCCAACACTTAGTTCAGGGCCTGGCACAGAATAAGTACTTAACAAATTCCATTTGGAAAAAAAAATTGAGGACTGTTTACTGGAGGGCTCTCTCAAATTCATTCATTCATTCAATCGTATTTTTGAGTGCTTACTGTACCTTAGGAGAGTACAGTACAACAATGAACAGACGCATTCCATGCCCACAAACAAGCATGCAGCGTAATGGGGGAAGACAGACATTAATGTAAATAATATATATATATATATATATATATATATATATATATATATATATATATATATATATAAGTGCTGTGGGGCTGGGTGGGTGGATGAACGAAAGGAGCAAGTCAGGGTGACACAGTAGAGAGTAGGAGTAGAGGAAAGAGGGGTTTAGTCTGGGAAGGCCTCTTGGAGGAGAGGTGTCTTCAGTAAGCTTTTGAACGGAGGAAGAGTAATTGTCTGTCAAATGTGAGGAGGTAGAGTGTTCCAGACCAGAGGCAGGATGTGGGCAATGGGTCAGTGGTGAGATAGAGGAGATCAAAGTACAGTGGGAAGGTTGGCTTTAGAAGAGCGACGTGCTTGGGCTGAGTTTTAGTAGGAGAGTAGCGAGGTGAGGTAGGAGGGGACAAGGTGAATGAGTGCTTTAAAGCCAATGGTGAGGAGTTTTTTTGGTGTAGAGGTGGATGGGGAACCACTGGAAATTTTTGAGGATTGTCCTGAGTATTTTTGTAGAAAAATGATCCAGACAGCAGAGTGATGTTTGGACTGGACTGGCGAGAGACAGGAGGCTGGGAGGTCAGCAAGGAGGCTAATGCAGTAATCTGTGAGGAATAGGATGAATGATTATATTAACATGGTAGTAGTTTGGATGGAGAGGAAATGGTGGATTTTAGCAATGTTGTGAATGTGGGACTGACAAGATTTAGTGAGGGAATGAATACGCGGGTTGAATGAGAGAGCGGAGTCAAGGATAATGCCAATGTTATGGGCTTGTGAGACACGAAGGATGGTGGTGCCATCTACAGTGATGGGAAAGTCACGGGGTGGACAGGGTTTGGGAGCGACGATAAGGAGTTCTGATTTGGACATGGCAAACTTGAAGTGATGGGGAGACATCCAAGTAGAGATGTCTTGGAGGCAGGAAGAAATGTAATTCCACAGAGAGGGAGACTGATCAGGGCTGAAAATGTAGATTTGAATATCATCCACATAGAGATGGTATTTGAAATTATTGGGAGCGAATGAGTTCTCAAGGGGAATGGGTGTAGATAGACAATAGAAGGGGACCCAGAACTAAATCTTGAGGGACCCCCACAGGAAGGGGGTGGGAGGCTGAGGAGGACCCTGCAAAGGATACTGAAAGTGAGAGGCCAGAGAAATAAGAGGAGAAGCAGAAGAGGACAGTGTCAGTGAAGCCAAGGTTAAATAATGTTTCCAGGAGAACGGTGTGGTCGACAGTGCTGAAGGCAGCCGAGAGGTTGAGGAAGACAAGGATGGATTAGAGGCCATTGGATTTGGCACAAAGGGGATTATTGGTGACCTCTGAGAGCACGGTTTCTGTGGAGTGGAGGGGGTCGAGGAGAGAACTGGAGGAGAGGAATTTGAGACAGTAGGTTTAGAGAACTTGCTATTGGATTTTGGAGAGCAATGATAGGAGGGAGATGGGGCGATAACTGGAAGGAGCCGTTGAGTCAAGGAAAGGTATTTTTTAGGATAGGGGAGACGGGTATGTCTGAATGCAGTAGAGGCAAAGCCATTGGAGAGCAAACAGGTGAAGATGGCTGTTTGGATGGGAAGAAGAGAGAGTACATGAGCTTAGATGAGGTGCAAAGAAATGGGGTCAGATGCGCAGGTGAAGGTGGTGGATTTGAGAGAAGGCAGGAGATTTCCTCTACAGATACTGCTGAAAAGGATGAGAGACTTGAAGAGCGGGCAGGAGGGTGGAGGGACCTAGGAGGAACAGGGGAGATTTTAGGGAGATCACACATGACAGTGTCAATTTTCTTAATAAATTAAGTGACCAGGTCTTTAGGGGCAAGGGGTGGGGGAGGCAGGGAGTCTGGGGGTCAGAAGAGGGAGTTGAATGTCTGGAACAACTGGGGAGGGTGATGGGCATGGGTGTCAATAAGGGTGGAGAAGAGGGCTAGTGTTAAAGCACTGAAGGATAAACTTGAGGTGGATGAAGTCAGCTTGATATTTAGATTTCCAACTGTAGCGCTCTGCTCCTTGTTCACAAGAGCAAAGGAGGGCTGACAGTGCTGGTGACCCAGAGCTGTCGGGTTAGTTGTATGAGATCGATGAAGGGCTAGGGGCCAAACAAATGGGGAAGAGTGGGTAGGATGAGCCTTGTCCCTCTGAAGATCGTTAGTGCTGGAATTAGAGTGAATAAAAATCGGACAGAGGATGGAGGTCTTGAGAGTGGAGGCCCATACAATTGATTTGGCATTTATGGACATTATCAGAAGGGAAAGAGGAGAGGTTCTAGTGCATAAATGAGGTGGGAATGTGGGTTTGGAATCCATTCAGTCAGTAAAAACTGGGGTGAAGCGACTGAAAGAGAACAGAATGGCCTTTGCTGTGGATCTCCCTATGGACTGTAAGCTCCTTTTGGGATGGAATTGTGCTTACCAACCCATCAATCAATTGTACTTTTTGAGTACTTACTCTGTGCAGAGCACCATACTAAATGCTTGGGAGAGGACAATATCATGGAGTTGGTAGACATGTTCCCAGCCCACAATGAGCTTACAATATACAGGGAGAGACAGAAGTTAATATAAACACATTATAGATATAGACATGTGTTGTGTGTCTGAGGATTGGGTGAGAAGAGGGAGCAAATCTAAGTGCAACTCTGTTGTAATCTTCCAAACGTTTAGTACAGTTTTCTGCACAAAATAAGCACCCAATAAATACCATTGATCGAATGAATGAAACTCATCGGTTATGAGATTGTGGTTAGTCATGCAAAGAGGAAAGGCCTCCTCTTCTCGGAGATTAATTGTCCCCTTTAGGACTCTCCCCAGGGCGGCCTTTATGTCCCTGTTCCTAAGGCTGTAGATGAGGGGGTTCAGGGCGGGGGGCACCACGGTGTAAAATACGGATACCAACAGGTCCAGAGCCGAAGGGAACTCTGAGGGAAGTGCTAAATGAGGGAAGGAACCAGTAGTGACAAAATCAGAGGTAATGGTGAGATGGGACAGGCAGGTGGAGAAAGCTTCAGCACAGTGGAGAAGATGTGCACATAAGAGACTACGATGGAAACAAAGCAGAACAAATTCAAACAGAAACCAATGGCTACAGTCAAATCGAGGGTTGCGCGTTCTTCCGAACCAGAGATCTTCAGCAAGGAGGGGATGTCACAGAAGATTTGTTGGATCTCACGGGACCCACAGATGGGCAAGGAAAATGCACCAGCTTAGAGGGACGCTCCAAGGAGGCATCCCCTAAGCCAGGAAGCGGCCGCCATCTTCTCACAGGCCCCTCGGGCCATAATGGCCTCATAACACAGGGGACAGCAGATAGCGGTGTAACGGTCATAGGACATCGCCTTGCGTATGAAAAGCTCAGAAGTGGCAAACAAAAGCACCAGAAGGACATGCAAACAACAATCCAGGAAGGAGATGGAGCGGCATGTGCTCAGAGAGACCAGGATGGACTTGGAAACGGTGACGGAGATGATGCAGAAGTCGAGGATGGACAGGTGCCTGAGGAAGAAGTACATGGGGGTGTGGAGGCTCCTGTCAAGGGCGGTGTTGGCAACAATGAGGAGATTCCCCATCAGGGCCACTAGGTAGAGCAGGGGGAACAAAACGGTGTGGAAAAGCTGCAGCTCCCGGACCTTTGAGAACACCAGGAGGAGGAATTCTGTCACTGTGGTTTGGTTGACCATGGTCTGCCAATGTTAACCAGGCATAGAGAAGGGAACCATCTCGATCAGAGCATCTGACAAGATGAAACCTCTGAGAACCATTAAATCTACCTCACACTCACATATGCGGACGACTACCCACTAATAATAACTGCAGCCAAAACCTGCCGGTTTCACCTCCGCAGCATCGCCAGGATCCGCCCTTTCCTCTCCATCCAAACTGCTACCCTGCTGATTCAATCTCTCATCCTATGCCTGCTGGATTACTGCATCAGCCTCCTCTCTGATCTCCCAACCTCCTGTCTCTCCCCACTTCAATCTATACTTCACGCGGCTGCCCGGATCATCTTTGTGCAGAAACGCTCTGGGCATGTTACCCCCCTCCTCAAAAACTCCAGTGAATACTAATCAACCTACGCATCAGGCAAAAACTCCTCACTTTCGGCTTCAAGGCTCTCTATCACCTCGCCCCCTCCTACCTCACCTCCCTTCTTTCCTTCTACAGCCAAGCCCGCGCCCTCTGCTCCTCTGCCACTAACCTCCTCACTGTGCCTCGTTCTCGCCTGTCCGGCCGTTGGCCCCCGGCCCACGTCATCCCCCTGGCCTGGAATGCCTTCCCTCCGCAAATGCGCCAAGCTAGCTCTCTTCCTCCCTTCAAAGCCCTACTGAGAGCTCACCTCCTCCAGGAGGCCATCCTAGACTGAGCCCCCTCCTTCCTCTCCCCCTCTTTCCCCTGCCCATCCCCCCCGCCTTACCTCCTTCCCCTCCCCACATCACCTGTATATATGTTTGTACATATTTATTAGCCTATTTATTTTACTTGTACATATTTACTATTTTTTATTTTATTTTGTTAATATGTTTTGTTTTATTGTCTGTCTCCCCCTTCTAGACAGTGAGCCCACTGTTGGGTAGGGACCGTCTCTACATGTTGCCAACCTGTACTTCCCAAGCGCTTAGTATAGTGCTCTGCACACAGTAAGCTCTAAATAAATACGATTGAATGAATGAATTAATGAATAACCGTGGTACTTGTTAAGCACTTACTATGTGCTGAGCAATGTATTGAGTATTGGGGTATACAAAAGATGATCAGGTCCCACATAGGGCTCATAGTCTAAGTAGTAGAAAGAGTAGATATTGAATTTCCATTTTTGCATATGAGAGAACTGAGATACAGAGAAGTGACTTGCCCAAAGTCACTCAGAAGGTAAGTGGCAGAGCTGGGATTGGAACCCAGATCCCCTGACTCACAGTCCCATGCTTCCCATGAATAGTAATAATACTAATAATGGCATTTATTAAGTGCTTACTATGTGCAAAGCACTGTTCTAGGCGGTGGGGAGGTTACAAAGTGATCAGGTTGTCTCACGGGGGGCTCACAGTCTTAATCCCCATTTTGCAGATGAGGTAACTGAGGCCCAGAGAAGTGTAGTGACTTGCCAAAAGTCACACAGCTTACAAGTGGTGGAGATGGGATTTGAACCCATGATCTCTGACTCCAAAGTCCGGGCTCTTTTCCACTGAGCCACGCTGCTTCTCTGTGAACACTCTTTGTGAAAAATCACGAATTTGTTGGTTCGATCCTTCTTTGAGATATTTGTCAGGACAGCTGTTTTACAACTTCCCTCACTTCATTATCATTATCATCATTAATATCATGAATTGGGCAAACGCTTGCTTCAGAACATTCTACTGAACTCTTGGAAGAGTACTAAACGTTTTAAGATATGGTCCCTGATCTTGAAGTCTAGCAGAGAAAACAAATGCCTAAATCAATTACAGATAGTGGGAGTAATAGGGTATATAAGACATGAATAAGTTTCACGGAACCTGTGACAAGTCCTTAGCTGGAGTGCAAGGGCTGAGGTTGCAGGCGTTGATACAAGTTGGGAAGATTAGAAATTAATTGGGGAAAGACTCCTGGAAGCAGTGGGATCAATCAATCAGTAGTATTTATTTTTACTTTTATTTTTAATAACATTTGTTAAGAACTTACAGTGTGCTGGACACTGTACAATTCCCTGGGGTAGATGCAAGTTAATCAGATTGGACCCAGTGGAATAAGGAACATGGTTCCTCATGGGGCTCACTATCTTAATCCCCATTTTACAGGTGAGGTAAATGAGGAACAGATAATTTAAGTGACTTACCCAAGATCACACAGCGGACAAGTGCTGGAGCTGGGCTTAGAACTTAGATCCCCTTACTCCCAGGGCCATGCTCTTTCCACTATGCCATGATGACTCCAAACAAGATAATCAGGTCCCACATGGAGCTGACATTTTAAGTAGGATGCAGTACAGGCATTGAATTCCCATTTTGCCAACGAGGGAACTGAGGCACAGAGGAAGTGAAGTGACTTGCCCAAGATCACAGAGCAGGTAAATGGCAGAGTCAGGAGTCATTCATCAGTCAATCATATTTATCGAGCACTTACTGTGTGCAGAGCACTGTACTAAGCACTTGGGAGAGTATAGTATAACAATGTAACAGAAACATTCCCTGTGCACAATGAGCTTACGATCTAGAGGTGGGGAATAGGAGAAGGCCGCGGAGTCGGGGTAGGGGCAGGGAATAGGGGAATGCCGAAGGGGCAGAGAATAGAATCCAGTTCCTCTGACTCCCAAGCCCGTGCTCTTTCCACTAATCCACATTAGTTATTGAGCTCTTATTTTGTGCCAAACACTCTACGAAACATTTGGAAGTATTAACTACGGTGAGGTGGGAGAACAGGGTGGATAGATAAGAGGAAAAGGAATGATGGAGTGGCTTAAATCAAAGGTAAGGAATTTCTGCTGGATTTGGAGGTGTGTACGTCACCATTTAAGGAGGATGAGGGAATGTGTGCAGAACGATGCTATAAGAAGATGATTGGGATAGCAGAGTTATGCAATAACTAGGGAGATTGAACAAGTTCAGACTAAGTAGAAAACTGATACAGTATTCTAACTGGGGTATGGCTAGTGTCCAGACCTGGGTGGTGGCCATTTGGCTGGAAAGTAAGGGGTAGATCTAGGTAATATTGGGGAAGAAAAACCTACTGGTTATGCCAATGGCTGGGATGTGAGAGTTGAAGAGGAGGGAGAAATCAAATATAATGTCAAGGTTGCTGTCTTCTAAGACAAGAAGGAAAGGGTTGTTGTCAACTGCACTGCGAAAGCTAGGTGGAGGAGATGATTTGGGAGGGAAGATGAGGAGTTCGATTTCTTCTTCTCTTTTTAATGGCATTTGTTAAGCCCCTACTAAGTGCCCAGCACTGTACTATGCACTGGGGTCAACTGGGTTAGATACAAGCTAATCATGTTGTACACAGTTCATGTCCCATATGGGGCTCAGTCTTAAATTCCATTTTACAGGTGAGGGAACTGAGGCACAGAGACGTGAAGTGACTTGGGACAGGGATTCTGTCCAACCTGGTAAAGCTGAATCTACTCTAGTGCTTAGAACAGTGCTTGAAATATAGTAAGTGCTTAACAAAATCCTTTTTTTTTTAAAAAAAAAGTAGGATTTGAGGAAGGGTCTGAAGGCAGGAAGAGCAGATATGTGTGGGGAAGGAGTTCTAGACAGGTGAAATCGGAAGCTGAAGCAGGGGAAAGAGCATGGGTCTGGGACTCAGAGGACCTGGGTTCTAATCCTGCCTCCGCCGTTTGCTTAGTTTGTGACTTTGGACAAGTCACTCAATTTTTCTTTGATTCTGTTTATTCACCTATACAATGGGGATTCACTACCTGTTCTCCCTCCTACTTAGACTGTGAGCCCCCCGTGGGGCAGGAACTGTGTCCAACCTAGTTTTTCTGTATCGATCCCAGTGCCTGGTACATGGTGAACACAACACATACTACAGTGCATGGTTTCTCCTCCCAGTTGTAAGGTTAAGTCTTCTGCTCCCCAAACTGATCCCTTTGTCCCTATAAAGACAGGGAACTGCTGTGTACTCAGAAGGTGCAGAATATCATTGCAGTAGAAATATTACTGCTATTATTGATCCATCCTGGATTATCAGCACAGGTAGTCTAAGGGTCTGTCATTCTCGTTCCACATTCCAGAATCCCACCCGGCCCCTCTATCTGCCACTTTCCCCATAATGCTAAATTGGTTTCTGCTACTCTTTTTCCTTTCCTTTGTCCTCCCTCCACGGCCTGGAACGTCCTCCCTCTTAATGATAATAATAATAATAATAGTAATAATAATAATAATAATAATAATAATAATACTCGACTGCTTACTATGTGCCAAGCACTCTTCTAAGCTCTGGGGTAGATACCGGTTAACGAGGATAGACACAATCCCTATTCCTCATGGGGCTGTCACTCTTAATCTCCAGTTTTTACAAATGAGGTAACTGAGGCACAGAAAAGTGAAATGACTTGCCCAAGGTCACACAGCAGACAGGTGGTGGAGCCGGGATTAGAACCCATGATCTTTTGACTCCCAGGCCCGTGCTCTATCCACTACACCATGCTGCTTCTCTTGCGTATACACCATACCACCACCCTCCCCAATTTCAAAGCCTTATTTAAGGACATAACTCCTCCAAAAGGCCTAGCCCGATTAAGCCCTCTTTCACCTGATTTCCTTTCCATTCTCAGTCACCCTTGCACTTGGATTTGCACCCTGTATTCACCCCACCTTCAGCCCCACAAGAATTATGTTCATACCATAATATATTTATTCATATCAATGTCTGCTTCCTTCTACAGAGTGTAGGATCCTTGTGGGAGAGGAATGTATTATATTGTACTGTCCCCAGTACAGTACAGTGCTCTGCACACAGTAAGCATTCAATAAATACTATGGACTAGCTGACGGACTGTTGTACTATACTCTCCCAAGAGCTTTGTACAGTGCTCTGCACACAGTAAGTTCTCGATAAATACCACTGACTGTTAATTGATCAATCATCTAGATTGTAAACTCATCTTTAGCCACCCTTCTTCCATCTCCGACTGTTTCCTGACTGATCATAACAAATCTACTTCAGTGCTTAGCACCGACGCAGAGTAAGTGGTTAACAAATACAATAACTAACCAAGTAATTGAACCAATGCTTTTGTTGTCCTCTCAGTTCTTCTAGCTTGTTTCCCTCTCTCTCCCATGCCCTGGCCATCTTTTCCAGTGCTCCCTGGTTCCGTGGCTTCTTACACTTGAGAAGCAACATGGTCTGGTGGATAGAACAAGAGTCTAAGAACCAGAGGACTCAGCTCCCACCACTTGTCTGTTGTGTGACCTTGGGCAAGCCACATAATTACTCTGCGACTAAGTTATCTAATCTATAAAATGGAGATTAAAACTGTATGCCTTGTTTGAGACTAGCTTGTATCTGCCCCAGAGCTTAGTAATAATAATAATGGTGGTATTTATTTATTAAGCGCTTACTATGTGGAAAGCACTGTTCTAAGCGCTGGGGAGGTTACAAGGTGATCACGTTGTCTCACGGGGGGCTCACAATCTTAATCCCCATTTTACAGATGAGGTAACTGAGGCCTAGAGAAGTGAAGTGACTTACCCAAAGTCACACAGCTGACAAGTGGCGGAGCCGGTATTTGAACTCATGACCTCTGACTCCAAAGCCCGTATTCTTTTCCACTGAGCCACACTGCTTCTCTACATAGTAAATTGGCACATAGTGAGAGCTTAACAAATGCCATAACAACCCCCTGACGAAAAAACAAACGCCAGAAAAGACTGCAGGGATCTTACCTACCCACTCTATATTGTTGCAGTCTCCCAGTCACTTAGCACAGTTCTCTGCACACAGTGGGCATTCATTAAATACCTTGCTGGATCTATTGATCGAGAAAGGCAGAGAAGCTCGGGCGGTGGGGAGAGATTTACGCAGCAAGCAGTGATGCCAGGACTGGAATGATTTTCCTCCTCCTTCTCTCAGTTCTCCGGACCCAGTTAACCATCTCTCCTCCCAACCCCTGCAACATCAAGACTCACTGTGTCAGTCCCAGGTTTGAAGGGGACAACCTCCACTCATCTAGGATGCCTCCATCTGCTCATCAATGTGTTGGAGTTCCTGGAGAAGCTGGGAAAGCTTCTTCATGAGGACGAATTTCCCAGGATACCTTGCCAAGATGTCTCCATTTTACCCTAAGGAAAAGCAGCCATTGGGCCACAGGGGGAGCTGAGTACCCCGGTGTTTCCATTGCTTTCTTTCTCTGAGGCTCCAGATGGATTAATTGTTCTTCCCCATGGGATTTCCTTCTGGGGTCTGCTAATCCACCCCAATGAGCTGATGTAATGGCCTAATGTTAAGAGGCAGAACTGTTCTAGTCCCAGCTCTGATTTTGTTGCCTTGGTGACCTTAAGCAACTCACTTCACGTCTCTGGACCTCCATTTAAATCAATCAATCAATGACATTTTCATTATTATCTTTATTAATAATAACAACAATAATAATATTTGCTAAGCTATCCCTATGTTCCAGGCACTGTATAATAATAATTACAATAATGTTTGTTGAACATTTACAATGTGCCAGGCACTGTTCTAAGCACTAGGGTAGATACAAGCCAATCAGGTTGGACATAGTCCCTGTCCCACATAGGGCTCAGAGTCTTAATCCCCATTTTTCAGATGAGGGAATTGAGGCCCAGAGAAGTGAACTGACTTTCCCAGGGTCACACAGCAGACAAATGGCAGATCCAGATTAGAACGTGGGTCCTTCTGACTCCAAGGCCAAGGCTCTAGGGACAAGGTCACACTGCTTCTCAATTTATTAACAATAATAATGGTATTTGTTAAATGCTTACTATGTGCCAGGCACTGTTCTAAACACTGGGGTAGATACAAGATAATCGGGATGGACAAAGTCCCTGTCCCACGTAGGGCTCACAGTCTTAATACTCTTTTTACAGATGAAGGAACTAAGGCACAGAGAAGTTAAGTGACTTACCCAAGGTCATACAACAGACAAGTGATGGAGTCGGGATTAGAAGCCAGGTCCTTCTGCCTCCCAGGCCCATGCTCTATTCCCACTAGGCCGTGCTACTTTTCGTGCTGCATGGGCTTGGGAGTCAGAAGAGCCTGGGTTCTCTCTGCCGACAACTTGCATACATCCTGCCGCTGGCCTGGAATGCCCTCTACCTTCATATGTGACATGCGATCACTCTCCTCACTTTCAAAGACTTATTAAAATCACATCTCCTTCAGGAGGCCTTTCCTGACTACACCCTCATTCCCCCTACTCTCTTTCCCTTCTGCATCCCTCTTCCACTTGGATTCACACTCTTTATTTACCCTACCCTCAGCCCCCTGGCACTTTTGTACCAATCTGATTTTTATTTCAATGATGGTCTCCCCTCTAGACTGTAAACTCATTTTGGGCAGGGAACGTGCTTACAAACTCCGTTATATTGAACTCTCCCAAGCACTTAGTATAGTGCTCTGTAACCAGTAAGCATTCAATAAATATCATTAATTGATTGATTATCTGCCTCCACCTTTAGACTCGGAGCTTCTGGTGGGCAGGGAATATGTCTACCAACTCTGTTATACTGTACTCACTCAAGCGCTTAGTACAAGGTTATGCACCCAGTAAGTGCTCCATAAAGATCATTGATTGATTGATTAAGTGATTTTTTTGCCTTCCCTGGTGCCAGGCTTCCTTTTCCCTTCTCTCAGTTCCCCTCCACTGACTTCCCTGACTATGGTGCCATTTGTCCTGTTTCCCACTGAATAGTGTGGATCTCATTCATTCATTCAATCGTATTTATTATGCGCTTACTGTGTGCAGAGCACTGTACTAAGGACTTGGAAGTACAAGTCAGCAACATATAGAGATGGTCCCTACACAACAGTGGGCTCACAGTCTAGAAGGGGGAAACAATCTCATACTGTCATCATAACTATCAACAATGATATTTATTGAGTACTTACTGTGTGCAGAGCACTGTATGAAGCACTTGGAAGAGTAAAATGCAACAGAGTTGGTCATTCATTCATTCATTCAATCGTATTTATTGAGTGCTTACTGTGTGCAGAGCACTGTACTAAGCGCTTGGGAAGTACAAGTTGGCAACATATAGAGATGGTTCCTAACCAACAGCGGGCCCACAGTCTAGAAGGGGGAGACAGAGAACAAAACAAAACATATTAACAAAATAAAATAAATAGAATAAATATGTACAAATAAAATGAATAAATTAATAGAGTAATAAATACGTACAAACATCTATACGTACATAAAGGTGCTATGGGGAGGGGAAGGAGGTAAGGCGGGGGGATGGGGAGCGGGAGGAGGGGGAGAGGAAGGAGGGAGCTCAGTCTGGGAAGGCCTCCTGGAGGAGGTGAGCTCTCAGTAGGGCTTTGAAGGGAGAAAGAGAGCTAGCTTGGCGGATGTGGGGAGGGAGGGCATTCCAGTCCGGGGGGCCGACGTGGGCCGGGGGTCGACGGCGGGACAGGCGAAAACGAGGCACGGTGAGGTGATTAGCGGCAGAGGAGTGGAGGGTGCAGGCTGGGCTGTAGAAGGAGAGAAGGGAGGTGAGGTAGGAGAGGGCGAGATGATGAAGAGCCTTGAAGCCGAGGGTGAGGAGTCTTTGCCTGATGCGTAGGTTGATTGGTAGCCACTGGAGATTTTTGAGGAGGGGAGTAACATGCCCAGAGAGTTTCTGGACAAAGATAATCCGGGCAGCGGCGTGAAGTATGGATTGAAGTGGGGAGAGACAGGAAGATGGGAGATCAGAGAGGAGGCTGATGCAGTAATCCAGACGGGATAGGATGAGAGCTTAAACGAGCAGGGTAGCGGTTTGGATGGAGAGGAAAGGGCGGATTTTGCAATGTTGTGGAGGTGAGACCGGCAGGTTTTGGTGACAGATTGGGTGTGAGGGGTGAACGAGAGAGCGTAATCGAGGATGACACCAGGGTTGTGGGCTTGTGAGACGGGAAGGATGGTAGTGCCGTCAACAGTGATGGGAATCTCAGGGAGAGGGCGGGGTTTTGGAGGGAAGACAAGGAGTTCAGTCTTGGACATGTTGAGTTTTAGGTGGCGGGCAGACATCCAGATGGAGATGTCCTGAAGGCAGGAGGAGATGCGAGCTTGGAGGGAGGGAGAGAGAGCAGGGGCAGAGATTTAGATTTGGGTGTCATCAGCGTAGGGATGATAGTTGAAGCCGTGGGAGCGAATGTGTTCACCAAGGGAGTGAGTGTAGATCGAAAACAGAAAGGGACCAAGAACTGACCCTACAGTAAGGGGATGGGAAGGGGATGAGGAGCCCGCAAAAGAGACTGAGAATGAACGGCCGGAGAGATAAGAGGATAACCAGGAGAGGACGGAGTCTGTGAAGCCAAGGTTGGATACCGTGTTGAGGAGAAGGGGGTTGTCCACAGTGTCGAAGGCAGCTGAGAGGTCGAGGAGGATTAGGATAAAGTATGAGCCCTTGGATTTGGCAAGCAGGAGGTCATTGGTGACATTTGAGAGGGCAGTGTCCTTGGAATGTAGAGGATGGAAGGCAGATTGGAGGGGGTCGCGGAGAGAGTTGGCGTTGAAGGAGAGAGCTGGCCTTGAAGGAGACAGTTGGCGTTGAGGAGAGAGTGGTCGATACACTCCCTGCCTACAGTGAGCTTACAGTCTATATAGGGAGACTTCTCTTCAAATTCCATGGAGTTGTCAGTCATAAGTGAGCCCGCTGCTAGGTCGGGACCGTGTCTATATGTTGCCAACTTGTACTTCCCAAGCGCTTAGTACAGTGCTCTGCACACAGTAAGCGCTCTCAATAAATACGATTGAATGAATGAATAAGGCCATTCTGGTATATGTATCTGTAAAGTTTTCTTGGTAAAGATATGAAAGTGGTTTACTATTGCCTTCTTCCACGCAGTGAAAACTTGCATCTCTGCGGTTGTCTTTGAGCAATGTTTTGATCACTTGATCATCTGCCTTTGACTCTTTCCCACACCACTGCTGCCTAGCACAGGTGAAGCAAAGCTGATGCGTCGGCTTAGACCTTTCCATTATGGATAACCCTATATTGCATAGCTCTAAGCTTCATCACCATACACACTCTCCTGCCACGATATGCTGTCGATTCATTGGACGGATGGGGGAGACAGATATTAATTAATCAAAAAATGGCATTTATTGGATGCTTACTCTGTGCAGAGCACAGTATAAAGAGTTTGGGAGAGTACAATACAACAGAGTTGGTAGACACATTCCCTGCCAATACTGAGCTTACGGTCTAGAGAGGGAGACAGACTTTAATGAATTAATCAATCAATCAATGATATTTCCTGAGCACTAACTGAGTGCAGAGCACTTGATGAAGTTCTTGGAAGAGTATGATACAACAGTGTTGGTAATATGGTAATGATTATTATTACGGTATTTGTTAAACGTTTACTATGTTTGTGCCAAGCTCTGTTCTGAACACTGGGGTAGATACAAGACAATCAGGTTGTCTTACTCTGGGCTCTGTACTAAGAGCTTGAGAAAGTACAACATAATAATAAACAGACACATTCCCTGCCCACAACGAGTTTACACCACATGAGGCTCACCGCACTAATTCCCAGTTTACAGATGAGGTAACTGAGGCACAGAGACTTTAAGTGGCTGTCACACAGCAGACACTTGGCAGAGCTGGGATTAAAACCAATGTCCTCTGTCTCCCAAGTCCGTGCTGTTTCCATTAAGCCACAGTCACTTCCCAACTCCCTGCCCACAGTGAGTTCACAATCTAGAAACGAGTTTACCGTCTAGAGTCCAGCCCCTGTCCGGTGTGGAGACAATGGTAAGGGAGATGGAGATGTCCTAATGGGAATGGGCAAGGGAGATGACCTGGGAGATCGGAGAGGGAGATTATAAGTGACCAGAATAAGGAAGACTGCTCCTTACTGAACACCCCACCATCGTGTGGGCAAACAACTTATCTGTGCCTCAGATACTTCAACTGAGAAATGGGGATTAAGACTGTGAGCCCCACGTGGGACAATCTGATTACTTTCTATTGACCCCAGCACTTACAACAATGCTGGGCACATAGCAAGTGCTTAACAAATATCACAATCTCCTCCGTTGTGTGGATCCCCGACCCCTTTAAACTCTGGTCCCAACCGCCTGAATCCAACCCTGTGTCGGGAGTCAGGAAGATTGGGTGGTGAGTCAAATGACGTTGAGAGGTGGATGATAGTGCTGGAGGCAGAAGGGGGCAAAGCAAGGGGAAGAAAAGAGTGGGGATGAAAGAGGGCTGATGGTTGTGGACACCACTGGGCATTAGTCACAGGCATGACTGACTTTTGCATTCTTCCTTTCTGTGAGTGGATTGAAAGTGGATCCTTTGAGATAGAAATCAGGCTATCTTTGCTTTGGGTAAAGGAAATATTGAATAGGCCAAAAAAAGAACAATGAAACCAATGACTAAAGTATTTATTCTAGTACAGGGAAGGGTCCAGGGACACTCAAGATGGCCAACAATGACACACATAATTACTGGATACACAAACAATCATTCATTCAATCGTGTTTATTGAGCGCTTACTGTGTGCAGAGCACGGTACTAAGCGCTTGGGAAGTAAAAGTCGGCAACATATAAAGAGGGTCCCTATCCATCAATGGGTTCACAGCCTAGAAGGGGGAACATATGTGACCAAGTGTGTTATATAATAAGAATGCTACATAACCTAAGGAGCCCACATTGTAACACATTCCCAGGTGGGTCTCTGACCACCTCCATTTCTCCAAAACCCCTGAACACATATGCGGCTTCTGGGCCCTGGCACCCATCAGCAGTTACCAAGATTGGAGGGGAGGGGAAAGCCTGGTATTCAAAATAAAAACACCAGACTGGACTTAGACTAGGGGAAACCCAGATTGCTCAGTGTCAAATCATTCTCTAGGGCCACATGGGTGCGGGAGGTAACTCCAGTGACACAGTCTGAGCCCTAATACACTTCAAGGGATTATGTCACCAATAAACTCCGGAGTCTCCAGGTAACAAGGTCTCTCAAGCAGAGCTCAGGGCTGGTCCTCTCAGGGGAGCTCTCTCTCTGACCCTGCCCGGAACAGCGACTGCTTCAAGGGGACTGTGGGGTCACTGAGGGATCATTAAGAACAGGTTACCTCACAGTGCCTTTCCTGTCACAACCACGACTATGCAAGAGGAGACAAGGAGAGGTGAGAACCCAGAATCAGCAGGAATCCCTAATCTTAGACAGTTCCAGTGAGTCGGAGAGGGGAGACTGGTCCCGAAAACATATGAGGAAATTTATCTGTCCAATTCCTTCATCTCAAAGTGATATTTTTGTCTGGGGCATTTATTAACGGCTTACTAAGGGGTAATGGCTGAGGCAGATACTGAATAATCAGAACAATCAGTCAATCAATCAGTCGTATTTATTGAGCGCTTACTGTGTGCAGAGCACTGTACTAAGCGCTTGGGAAGTACAGTCTAGCAACATATAGAGACAGTCCCTACCCAACAGTGGGCTCACGGTCTAGAAGGGGGAGACAGAGAACAGACCTTGTGCCAGTCAGGGCTCAAGAGCTAAGTGATAGGGAGATAGCAGGAGCTGTATCCCCATTGTACAGAGAAGGAAATCGAGGCCCAGAGAGTTAAGTGAGTCATCCAAGAACTGTCAATGGCAGAGCTGTGAACAGAACCCAGGTCCTGTAGTCTTATCACTAGCCCATGCTATATGCAAGGTAAAGATATCTCTTCTAAGGAAAATCTAAGGAAAAGGTCTGAACTTTATATTTGGGGTGGTTACTTCATTACCTTCATCAGTGATATTTATGGAGTGCTGACTTTGTGCAGAGCACTGTACTAAGCACTTGGGGGGGGGGGGCAGTACAGTGCAATAGACCTGGTAGACCCGTTCCCTGCCCACAACAAAATTACAGTCCAGAAAGGGAGGTAGACATTGAAGTAAATAACTGCATCATAATACATAATTCATAGATCTGTACATACTTTTGGGGACCCCTTGATTTTTATTATGGAGGAGATTTCTCACCTGAACCAGGGCAATATCTTTTATTCATTTTTACCTTGGAAAACCTGGAAGCAGCAGGCTGAGCTGTGGATCTCCTTGGCCGATGTCTAATGGGGTGTTGGATTGGAGAAGGGCGCAAGCCTAGAGAGAGGGAAAATGGTGTGAATCTGTCCACGCAGTCTCAGAGAATAGGAATTCCCAGACACGGAGGGAGAATCTTTTATGGGACCTTGAAAGTGTAGATTGGTTTGTGCATGCATTTTGTGTGTGTGTGTGTGTGTGTGTGTGAGTGTGTGTATGTGCGCCAATGTGTAAATGTACTTAATAATTATGAACAACGATTAGGGTATTTGTTAAGCACATAGTATGGGACCAGCACTGTTCTAAGTTTTGGGGTACATAGATAATCACGTTGGACACACAGTTCCGATCCCACTTGGGGCTCACAGTCTAAGTATGAGGGAGGACAGACAACTGAAGCACAGAGAGGCAAAGCACAGAGTCTGTAAGTTACACGGTAAGCTAGTGGTCCTCTGACGTCCAGGCTGATGCTTTTTCCACTAGGCCATGCTGCTTCTCCATCACTTGTGTAGTGGAGTGTGTTTACATATTTGGAGGTGTATATGTGAGGTCACGTGAGTGAATTAATGTGTACACATTTGTGCACATGCGTATATGTATAGGAATATGAGCAAATGTATAGACAACACTTGGCCAATCTGCCTTTTTGTGCAAGTCACTGACGTGCAAAACAACATCAGGGAGTCATAGTGGCACACAAAAAAGGACTCAGCAGAAATAGAGTTAATGAGCAGACTGACAGATGTCTGGGAGAGGAGGGGCTTCTGGCCCCCGTTTCTCCAAAGCCATTGCATCTTCCAGCCTCCCAGGTTCTTCTGAAAACCGGATGCTGCTTTTGAACCATAGAATTCGGTGGCAGAAAACAAGATGGAGGGAAGAAATTCAAAGTGGTGATTTTCCGAATCCCTTTTTGTAATTATCCTTCACTCTGTCCCAACTCGGGCTAAACACAGATTCCCCTAGAAAATGGCTAATGTCTCCACGGTGACGGAAATTCTCCTCCTCGGGTTCTCGGAAGGCTCCTGGGAGCTGCAGCTGGTCCACGCCGCGTTGTTCCTTCTGGTCTACCTGGCGGCCCTGGTGGGGAATCTCCTCATCGTTGCTGTCACTGCCCTCGACCGGCGCCTCCACAACTCCATGTATTTCTTCCTCAGGAACCTGTCCTTCAGAGATGTCTGTTACATCTCCATCACTGTCCCCAAATCCATCCTCACCTCCTTAGTCAATAATAGCTTGATATCACTACAAAGCTGTGCCACCCAACTCTTCCTAATCATTTTCTTCGTGGCTGCAGAGCTGTCTGTCCTCATGGCAGTGTCCTACGACTGCTACGTTGCCATCTGCCACCCCCTGCGCTATGAACTCATTATGGACCGAGCAGTCTGTGTGTAGATGGTAGCTGCCTCCTAGTTCAAGCGGGGGTATATTTGGGGCGATGTACATGACAGGGACATTCTCCACGCCCTTCTGTGGGTTCTCCATGTTCCAGCAGTTCTTCCGTGATGACTCCTCCTTGCCGAAGTCCTCCCGTTTTAAGAGGTACGTTGTATTGGATGTCAGTTTTGCTATTGGGTTAATTTTTGCCTTAATCTCCTTCATTGCCATCACCGTCTCTTATATTTATGTCTCCTGGGCCATGCTGAGGATGCCAGCCATCGAGAGTGGAGGCAAATCCTTCTCCACCTCCTTGCCCCACCTTGCTGTCATCACGTCTTTTTTTCTTCACGATCACATTACCCACCTTATTCCTCCCTCAGACTCCCCCTCAGCGCTGGACCTGCTGGTGTCCGAGTTCTACATCGCAGGGCCCCCTGCCCTGAACCCCCTCATCTACAACCTGAGGAACCGGGACATAAAGGCCGCCCTGGGGAGGGTCTTGGAGGGGCATCCATTCCCCCAGAAAAAAAGCAGCATGAATTAGCAGAAAGAACACAAGCCTTGGAATCAGAGGAACTGTGTTCTAATCCAAACGCCACCTCTTGTCTTTTATGTTACTTTGGACAAGTCACTTAACTTCTTTGAACGTCAGTTCGCTCATCTGCAAAATGGGGATTCAATCTATCAATCATATTTACGGAATACTTACTTTTTGCAGAGCACTGCTCCTACTTAGACTGTGAAATCATGTGGGACCTGATTATTTTGTATCTTCCCCAATGTTCAGTTCGGTACTTAGCACATAACAAGCGCTTAACAAATACCACAATTATTATAATTAAAAGCCCCTTCTCTTCCTCCTGACATTGGTTCCCGCTTGTCATTTCTTCATCCCTGGGTCATTATCAGCTGTTGTGGTTACAAGCGGTAATGGTATTCATCAAGTCCTACCGAGTGTAATGCACTGGACTAAGTGTTTAGGGTTTTTTCCCCTCTCTGTTTACCACTCTTTATGTATGCACACAAACACACACACACACACACACACACACACACACACACACACATATATATATATATATAGTATTTGTTATATATTATATTTGTCATATATATGTATACATATATGTACACACACACATATATATGTCTATACACAGATACAATTAGTATTTGTTAAGCACTTACATATGTCAGGCACTGTACTAAGCACTGGGATAGATATGAGCTAATCAAGTCACTTATGGTCCATGTCCCACGTGGAGAAGCAGTGTGACTTAAGGGATAGAGCAGTGGCCTAGAAGTTAGAAAGTCACAGGTTCTAATCTCAGCTCTGCCACATGTCTGCTGTGTGACCTTGGGAAGGTCATTTCACTTTTCTGGGCCTCAGGTACCTCATCTGTAAAATGGGGATTAAGAATGTGAGCCATATGTAGGGCAGGAACTGTGTCCAAACTGACTTACTGTGTCCAAACTGTGTCCAAACCTGGCACTTAACAAGTAGCGTTATTATTATTATTATTATGGACTCACAGCCTTAATTCCTATTTTACAGATGAGGTAACTGAATCCCAGGAAAGTAAAGGGAATTTCTCAAGGTCACACAGTGTTCAAGTGGCAAAGTCAGGATCAGATCTCTGGCCCTTTGACTCCCAGGCCTGTGCTCTATCTGCTAGGTCACGATGCTGCCTTACCCCATTCCTGTCTTTCCTGCACTCATTTACTGGGTTCCTGCCCTGGCTCTGACCATAGTGCTAGTTCATCCTGTTCTGTGACAGTTCCCTTCTCATCTGGTTTTCCTCCTGTCTGGTCCGAAGGCAAGGGTGATGGACTTGGAGATGTTCTAATGGGGAAGCTCTGGGTGTTGGGAGAGGAGGGGGCAGCAAAACAGAATGAGAATGGCTGCCCCTCCGCCAGACTCTCTCCATACTCATGCTACTTTTTATAGTATTTGTTAAGCGTTTACAATGTACCAGACACTGTTATGAGAACTGGGGTAGATACCAGGTACTCCAGTCCCACGTGGGGCTCACAGTCTTAATCCCTCTTTTGCAGACGAGGTATTTTATTAATGACAAAAGTAATGGTATTTGTCCAGCGCTTACTATGTGTCAAGCACTGTTCTAAGCACTGGGATAGATACAATTTAATCAGGTTGGACACCATCCCTGACCCACATGGGGCTCACAATCTTAATTCCCATTTTACAGTTGAGGTATATGAGGGCTCAGAGAAGTGAAGTGACTTGCCTAAGTGTACACACCAGACATCTTGTGGAGCTAGGATTAGAACCCATGACCTTCTAACTCTATCCACTAGACCATGATGCTTCTTATTCTGCTCCAGCAATCAATCAATCAATCAATCGTATTTATTGAGCGCTTACTGTGTGCAGAGCACTGTACTAAGCGCTTGGGAAGTACAAGTTGACAACATATAGAGACAGTCCCTACCCAACAGTGGGCTCACAGTCTAAAAGGCGGAGACAGAGAACAAAACCAAACATACTAACAAAATAAAATAAATAGAATAGATATGTACAGGTAAAATAAATGAATAAATAAATACAGTAATAAATGTGTAGAAACATATATACATATATACAGGTGCTGTGGGGAAGGGAAGGAGGTAAGATGGGGGGATGGAGAGGGGGAAGAGGTGGAAAGGAAGGAAGGGACTCAGTCTGGGAAGGCCTCCTGGAGGAGGTGAGCTCTCAGTAGGGCCTTGAAGGGAGAAAGAGAGCTAACTTGGCGGATGGGCAGAGGGAGGGCATTCCAGGCCCAGGGGATAACGTGGGCTGGGGGTCGAAGGCGGGACAGGCGAGAACGAGGCACGGTGAGGAGATTAGCGGCAGAGGAGCGGAGGGTGCGGGCTGGGCTGTAGAAGGAGAGAAGGGAGGTGAGGTAGGAGGGGGCGAGGTGATGGAGAGCCTTGAAGCCCAGGGTGAGGAGTTTCTGCCTGATGCGCAGATTGATTGGTAGCCACCGGAGATTTTTGAGGAGGGGAGTAACATGCCCAGAGCGTTTCTGGACAAAGACAATCCGGGCAGCAGCATGAAGTATGGATTGAAGTGGGGAGAGGCACGAGGATGGGAGATCAGAGAGAAGGCTGATGCAGTAGTCCAGACGGGATAGGATGAGAGCTTGAACGAGCAGGGTAGCGGTTTGGATGGAGAGGAAAGGGCGGATCTTGGCAATGTTGCGGAGCTGAGACCGGCAGGTTTTGGTGACGGCTTGGATGTGAGGGGTGAATGAGAGAGCGGAGTCGAGGATGGCACCAAGGTTGCGGGCTTGTGAGACGGGAAGGATAGTAGTGCCGTCAACAGAGATGGGAAAGTAAGGGAGAGGGCAGGGTTTGGGAGGGAAGACAAGGAGTTCAGTCTTCGACATGTTGAGCTTTAGGTGGCGGGCAGACATCCAGATGGAGATGTCCAGAAGACAGGAGGAGATGCGAGCCTGGAGAGAGGGGGAGAGAGCAGGGGCAGAGATGTAGATCTGGGTGTCATCAGCGTAGAGGTGATAGTTGAAGCCGTGGGAGCGAATGAGGTCACCAAGGGAGTGCGTGTAGATCGAGAACAGAAGGGGACCAAGCACTGAACCTTGGGGAACCCCCACAGTATTGGGATGGGAGGGGGAGGAGGAGCCTGCAAAAGAGACTGAGAATGATAGACCGAAGAGGTAAGAGGAGAACCAGGAGAGGACGGAGTCTGTGAAGCCAAGGTCAGATAGCGTGTTTAGGAGAAGGGGGTGGTCCACAGTGTCGAAGGCAGCTGAGAGGTCGAGGAGGATTAGGACAGAATATGAGCCGTTGGATTTGGCAAGCAGGAGGTCATTGGTGACCTTTGAGAGGGCAGTTTCCGTGGAATGTAGGGGACGGAAGCCAGATTGGAGGGGGTCGAGGAGAGAGTTGGTGTTGAGGAATTCGAGGCAGCGCGTGCAGACAACTCGTTCAAGGAGTTTGGAAAGGAATGGTAGGAGGGATATGGGGCGATAACTTGAAGGTGAGGTGGGGTCAAGAGAGGGGTTTTTTAGGATGGGAGTTAAGGAGGGGAGAAGGGATGGAGCGAGAAATTTCATGAGATTAGAGCACAGGTGGCCGGAGTAGCACTTGAGAGGAGGGAGGAGAGCTCCTCTGAGGATACTGCTGGGAAGGATGGGAGAGTAGCAGAGAGTGTTGAGAGCCGGGGGGTTGGAGAAGGGGGGGAAGTGACATTGGGGAGATCGGACCTGATGGATTTAATTTTGTTAATGAAGTAGGAGGCCAGATGGTTGGGGGTGAGGGAAGGAGGAGGCGGAGGAACAGGGGGCCTGAGAAGGGAGTTGAATGTACGGAAGAGCTGGCGGAGGTGATGGGCATGGGTGTGAATAAGGGAGGAGAAATAGTTTTGTCTGGCAGAGGAGAGGGCTGAGTTAAGGCAGGAAAGGATGAACTTGAAGTGAACGAGGTTGGCATGGTGTTTAGACTTTCGCCAGCAGCGTTCAGCAGCTCGAGCATAAGAGCGAAGGAGGCCGACACGGGCAGTGATCCAGAGCTGTGGGTTAGTGGTACGAGAGCGGCGAAGGGAAAGGGGAGCGAGTGAGTCTAGCTGAGTAGAAAGGGTAGAGTTGCAAAGAGTAGAAAGGTAGCACCACCTCACACTCTGGCTCTGCCACCACCTGACTGAACCAAGCTACCAGCTCTGCACAAATGCTTCCCAAATCTCCCTCTCCAACTCAGGTCTCACTCCTTTTTTTAAGTGATATTTATTAAGCACTTATTATGCGCCAGAAACTGTACTTAGTCCTAGGGTAGATAAAAGATAACCATGTTGGACACAGTCCAAGTCCCTCATTGGGCTTACAGTTTTAATCCCCATTTGTTTGTTTTTTAATGGTATTTGTTAAATGATCACTATGTGCCAAGGACTGTACTTGGATTAGATACAACCTAGTCAGGTAGGACACAATCCCCGTTTTACAGATGAGTGAATTGAGACCCAAAGAAGATATATGACTAGTCCAAGTTCATACAGCAGACAAGTGGGGGATTAAGGATTAGAACCCAGATCCTTCTGACTGCCGAGATTGTGTTCTATCCACTGAGCTTTATTGATTCTAATCCCAGCCCTGCCTCTGACATAGTATACGACTTGAGGAGAGTCACTAAACCTTTGTGGTGTGAGTTTCTGCACTCTTAAAAAGGAGATTAGATTCAAGCACTTAGTACAGTGCTTTGCACCCAGTAGGTTGTCAATGAATACGATTGAATGCATACCTGCTCTCTGCACCTCTTAGACCGTGAACCCTGAGAGGGACAGGCAATGTGTCCCATCTGATTACTCTGCACCAACTCCAGCTGTTGGCTAAGTGCTTTGGCATGGAGGAAGCACTGAATAAGTAATTATTTATCTGTGTTAATGTCTATCTTTTAGGCTGTAATCTCACTGTGGACAGGGAACATGTCAACAGATTCTTTTGTATTGCATTCTCCAAAGCACTTAATGCAGTGCTCTGCATAAAGTAAGCACTCAATAAATGGCATTGATTGATTGATATACTAGAGTTTTATAATCGAGAACACAGGTGAGCATATGGGACTTTAGGTATCCCTGATGGTTCTATAGATTTCCAGACACCCATTTGCCAATACATCTTTTGTGTAAGCCACAGTCATGAATAACATTCCCTAAAATGTGTACTATCACAGAACCATAGCGATGCATACAAAAATGATCATTTCAGAAATGCAGAAGTATCATGGCCTAGTGGAAAGAGCACAGACCTGGTAGTCAGAAGACTTGGATTCTAATCCCGCCTCTGCCAAATGCTTGTTGTATGGCCTTGGACAAGTCACTTCCCTTCTCTGTACCTCAGATATCCTGCTCTCCCTCCTACTTGGACTGTGTCCCATGTGGGACAGGGACTGTGTCCAACCTGATTAGCTTGTATCTACCCCAGTGCTTAGAACAGTGTTTGACACATAGCAAGTGCTTAACAAAGACATAAAAATTGTATTTCCCAATCAGGTCACCAAGGGACTATAACCTCATATCCCTTTCTATAGCTCCAAAGCCTTCCTAGATCCTGTGAAATCTGAATGCTGATTTTGAGGAGCCGAAGCCGAGATAGAGGAAGGCTGAGTGCTGAAACCACGAGTGTTTTTTTTTTGTTTCTTTCAGATTCCTTTTTGTAAATTATGCGCCTTATCTGAGCCTCCTTGGACAGTCCACAGATTCTCCCAGAACATGACCAACGTCACAACTGACCGGATTCCTTCCTGCTGGGGTTCTAGGAGGTCAAGGAGCTGCAGCTGGTCCATGTCGTGCTGTTTCTCCTGGTCTACCTGGCGGCCCTGTTGGGGAATCTCCTCATCATCGCTGTCACCGTCCTCGACCAAAGCCTCCACACCCCTATGTACCTCATCCTAAGGAACCTCTCCTTTGTCGACTTCTGCCTCATCTCCGTCACCATCCCCAAGTCCATCTACAACTCCCTGACCCGTACGAGATCCATCTCTTTCCTGGGCTGCATAGCTCAGATCTTCTTGGTGATTCTGTTAGTTGGTGTGGAAATGGTCATCCTCACGGTAATGTCCTAAAACCTCTACGTGGCTATCTGCCGTCCCCTGAGCTATGATGTCACTATGAACCGAGAGACCTGTGTAAAGATGGCCGCCGCCTCCTGGCTCAGCGGGGGTATATTTGGGGTGATGTACATGGCAGGGTGATTGTCCCTGCCCTTCTGTGGGACCCCCATAGTTCAGCAGTTCTTCTGTGATGCCCCCTCCTTGCTGATGGTCTCGTGTTCCGAGACTCACGTGGTTTTTTATTTCAGTTTGGCCTCTGGGTTTGTTTGTGCTGTATTCTCCTTTGTCTCCATCGTCACCTTGTACATCCACATCTTCTGAGCCATGCTGAGGATGCCGGGCTAAAGCCTTCTCCACTTGCTTGCCCCAACTCATTGTCGTCACTGTTTTCTTCTCTACAGCTTCTATTGCCTATCTAAAGCCTGCCTCAGACTCCCCCTCAGCGGTGGACCTTCTGGTGCCTGTGTTCTGCACCACAGTGCCCCCTGCCCTGAAACCTCTCATCTGCAGCCTGAGGAACAGGATGTGAAGGCTACCCTGGAGAAGGTCCTGGAGTGGGGGATCCATTCCCTCCGAGACGCAGTGTGGCCTAGTGGATAGAGCACTGGCCTGGGAGCAAACGATTCTTGGCAAAAGAATCATCTGGGTTCTAATCCCGGCTCTGCCACGTATCTGTATGTGACAACTTGGATGAGTCACTTAACTTCTCTGTGCCTCGTTCCATTATCTGTAAAATGAGGATTAAAACTGGGAGCTCTTTGTGGGATAGGGACTGTGTCCAACCTGAACAACCTGATCAATTGTATCTTGTACTTGGCAAAGAGTTGGCTCTTAACAAATACCATAAAAAAACAAAATCCCCTTCTCTTTGTTCTGACACTGGTCTGTGTGGTATTTAATAGCCCCTCAGGCCATTGCCAGTTGTGGGGATTTCAACCAGTAATGGGATTCATCAAGACTTACTAGGTGGACTGGAGTAAATGGGTTTTTCATTCATTTATTCATTCATTCATTCATTCAATTGTATTTTTGGAGCACTTACTGCGTGCAGAGCACTGTACTAAGTGCTTGGGAGAGTACAATATAGCAATAGACACATTCCCTGCCCACAATGAGCTTACAGTCTAGAAGGGAGACAGACATTAATAAAAATAAATTACAGATATGTATGCAAGTGCTGTGGGGATGGCGTAGGGAAGGGATGAATAAAGGGAGCAAGTCAGACACAGAAGGGAAAGGGAGAAGAGGAAAGGAGGACTTAGTGAGGGAAGGCCTTTGGGAGTAGATGTGCCTTCAGTAAGGTTTTTGAAGAGGGTTTTTACTTTCCCTGGGGATTGCTCTTCCCTTTTCCTCCCACATGTACACTCCCCCTTCCTGGCTTCCCCTATCTTTGTTTTGTTTCCTTTCTGTCATTTGTTAAGTCCTTACTTTGTGTCAAACACCGTTCTAAACATTGGGATAGATAAAATCAATTAGCTTGGACACAGTCCCTGTCCCTCAAAACGTTCACAGTCTAAGTAGGAAGAAGAATGGGAGATCTGAGGTGCAGAGTAGTTAAATGGCTTGTCCGAGGTCATGCAAAAAGCAATTGACAGGGCTGGTCTCAGCTCCTCTGATTCCCAGCCCCATCCCTGAACTGTGGTGGCCATCCACCCAGTTTCATACCGGACAGTCCAGATCTCATTTGGCTTGCCCCCTGTCCTGTGGGGAGATAATGATGATGGAGATGGGCATAGTCCAATGGGGATGGGCAAAGGAGAAGCCCTGGGATTTAAGGAAAGCAGGAGACAGCAGAGCAGAACAAGGATGGTTGTCCCTCTCTCCCCGCCCCCATCACCTCTCTGCACTCAATCTCTTCTCTGTGTGGGGTTCCCCCACCCCCTCACACTCTGGAGCCAACCATCAGACTGAATCCAGCCATCTGGGGGAGGCAGGGGAATTTCTGATTAGCCCTCATGTATATATGTACTCCCAATTCATTTATTTTAGCATTGCTATAAATATTCTTATTTGCATCTCACCCTTTAGAGTGTAAGCTTCCCGTCGGCAGGAATTGCACCTCTTTTATACTTCCAAAGTGCATAATGTACTTCCCCACACCAAATCCATACTTAGTAAATGTTGCTACTGCTACTACTATCTCCTATGAATCAACACCTTATCTTGGCAAAAGACTTTGCGTAAGCTGATGAAGCTTACAGCTATGTCATACGGGGTTAACCATAATCGAAATTCTAAGATGAAATATCACCTGTACTGGGCAGCAGTGGTATACAAAAGAATCAAAGGCAAATGATCAAGTTATCAAAATATTGAACAAAGACAACGGCAGAGACTCGAGGTTTACTGCATAGAAGAAGGCAACGGTAACCCACTTCCATATCTTTACCAAGAAAGCTCTATGTGTACTCATACTAGAACGACTTTAAGGCAGAAGATGGGACGATCTGGAGCAGGTGTGTCCAAAGACTCACTTTGGATCAGAAATGATTTGTTGGCATTTGAAGAAGAATACTGCTACTACTAGTAGTAGCTTACTACTACTACTACTACTGCTGCTGCAGCTATTATTACTACTACTATTACTACTATACTACTACTTCTACTATAACTACTACTATCATTATTGCTGTTATTATTACTCAGGTTTTCACCTTTTATTCACCCAACCCTTAGCCCCAAAACACTAATGTACATGTCCACAATTTATTTATTTATATTAACGTCTGTCCTCTCTTCTGGACTGTAAGCTCCTTGTGGGCAGGGAGCTCTGTTATATACAGTACTCTTCCAAACCCTTCATACATTGCTCTGTACACACAGTGAGAGGTCAATAAATACAATTGATTGACTGATTACTACTACTATCACTACTCCTACTGCTGCTACTACTAGTACTATACTACTACTACTACTACTGCAGCTCTACTGCTGCTACTGCTAGGCTACTAGTACTACTGCTACTACTGCTTCTACTATTGGTACTGCTGCTACTGCTACTATATTACTACTGCATTTCTATGGTGTGTCATTAAAGCATTCAGTTGTATTTATTGTAGTTATTCCCATCTCACAAGCCCGCAACCTTGGTGTCATCCTCGACTCTGCTCTCTCGTTCACCCCTCACATCCAATCTGTCACCAAAACCTGCTGGTCTCACCTCCGCAACATTGCCAAGATCCGCCCTATCCCCTCCGGCCAAACTGCTACCCTAATCGTTCAATCTCACATCCTATCCCGAATGGATTACTGCATCAGCCTCCTCTCCGATCTCCCATCCTCCTGTCTCTCCCCACTTCAATCCATACTTCACGCCGCTGCCCGGATCATCTTTGTGTAGAAACGCTCTGGCCATGTTACTCCCCTCCTCAAAAATCTCCAGTGGCTACCAATCAACCTATGCATCAGGCAAAAACTCCTCACCCTCGGCTTCAAGGCTCTCCATTACCTCGCCCCCTCCTACCTCACTTCCCTTCTCTCCTTCTACAGCCCAGCCCGTACCCTCTGTTCCTCTGCTGCTAATCTCCTCACTGTGCCTCGTTCTCGCCTGTCCCATCGTCGACCCCCGGCCCACGTCATCCCCCTGGCCTGGAATGCCCTCCCTCTGCCCATCCGCCAAGCTAGCTCTCTTCCTCCCTTCAAGGCCCTACTGAGAGCTCACCTCCTTCAGGAGGCCTTCGCAGACTGAGTCCCCTCCTTCCTCTTCCCCTTCTCCCCCTCCCCCTCTCCCCTGCCTTACCTCCTTCCCTTCCCCACAGCACCTGTATATAAGTATATATGTTTGTACGCATTTATTGCTCTATTTATTTATTTTATTTGTACATATTTATTCTATTCAATTTTGTTAATACGTTTTGTTTTGTTCTCTGTCTCCCCCTTCTAGACTGTGAGCCCGCTGTTGGGTAGGAACCATCTCTATATGTTGCCAACTTGTACTTTCCAAGCGCTTAGTACAGTGCTCTGCACACAGTAAGAGCTCAATAAATACGATTGAATGAATGAATGAATTGAGCACTTTATGTGTGCAGAGCACTGTACTAAGTGCTTGAAAGAGTACAATATAAAAATAAACAGACACATTCCCTGCCCACAACAAGCTTATGAGTACTTAGTACCACCACCTGTTACATACAGGGCCCTGCATACAGTAAGCACTCAATAAATACCACTGATTGATTGATTGATTGATTTATGGCTATTTCCTTCTCTAGACTGTAAGCTCCTTGTGGAAGGAAACGTCTACTATTTTTGTTATATTGTACTCTCCCAAGGACTTAGTACAGTGCTCTGCACACAGTAAGCACTAAATGAATACCTTAATTGGTTGACTAATTCCTCTAGTTTCTTGGGCTGGGCAGAGAATGTATCTACCAAACAGTGCAGCCTAGTTGTTAGAGCATAGGCCTAGGAGTCAGAAGGATCTGGGTTCTTATCCCAGGTCTTCCAATTGTTTGCTGGGTTACCTTGGGTAAGTCATGCAACTTCTCTGTGTCTCAGTTTCCATAACCATAAAAAGGGGGTGAAATTATTAGATGGCGAGACCCATGTGGGACAGGGACTATATGCAACCTGATAAACTTGTATCTTCTACAGTGCTTAGAACAGTGCTTGATGTACTACTTAGTGGAAACAGAATGTCAGAGTCAGAGGTTGTGGGTCCTAATTCTGGGTCCACCACCTGTCAGCTATGTGACTTAGGGCAGGTCATTTACCTTCTCTGTGCCTCAGTTACCTCATCTGTAAAATGGGGATTAAGGCTATGAGCTCCACGTGGGACAGCCTAATAACCTTGTATCTACCCCAAAGCTTAGAACATTGCTTGACACATAGTACGTGCTTAATAAATACCATTGTTATTATTACTATTATTATGTAGTAAGTGCTTAACAAACACCATAAAAACTCTGTTGCCCTGTACTATTCCAAACACTTAGTACTGTGCTGTGCACACAATGAGCCCTCAGTAAATACCATTGTTTGGTTGCTTGAACATAGGTTTGGGCTGGAGAGATGGTGACAGGGTGAAGAGGGAGATATTTCCTCCTAGATCTTTGCTCCAGTGACTCCCTCAGCACTCAATTACCTGCCCAGACCTCCTAAGGGGAGACGTTAAGCCCACCATGCTCCTGTGGACATCTTTTTGCAGGTAGTAGAATCCCAAGGAGGTGGGGATCCCCAGGGTCTCCTTAATCAATCAATCAATCAATCAATCAATCGTATTTATTGAGCGCTTACTATGTGCACAGCACTGTACTAAGCGCTTGGGAAGTACAAATTGGCAACACATAGAGACAGTCCCTACCCAACAGTGGGCTCACAGTCTAAAAGGGGGAGACAGAGAACAGAAACAAACATACCAACAAAATAAAATAAATAGGATAGGAAAGCCAAAAGCTCCTTAAAAGCTCCTTAAAGCCAAAAAGCTCCTTAAAGCCAAAAGCTCCAGCATCTCCCCAGCCCCCTTCTATACCCCCAGCACGCCAAATCAGGAAGAAGGGGCAGTGTCGGGGTGCATCCTGGGGTTTTGGCTCCTGGACAGCATCCTTGCCTGCCTTCAGGACACCAGCCCCATTTCTGCAGGGCCAGGACAGAAGCTGCCTCTGGGAACAGGCTCCTTCCTGATGCCCAGTGGAGGGACCCAGTCCAGCCTAGAGACTTGGGACTGCCATCTCTGCAGGGTATCCAGGAGTCCTGGGTGGGGGACAGCAACAGGATCAGCCACAGAGGAATGTTCAGAGCCAGATGCCATCCCTTTGACCAGTTCTGGCGGAGGCTGTTGCTGCACCTACATTCTGCATGGATGACCTTCAGTTCTGCCCTTGATGGCCAGGAGAGGTCTGTGGACAGGGACAATGACTGGAGCTTTCCTCTCAGACTGGCTAGAGTCATGTGGCTGGGGTCAAGACCTAAGGGTTCCGGGGGTGGGGGTTGGGGGGGGTTGACACTACCTGGGCAGAGGCACAGTATTGTTTTAGTTTTGGAAGAAGGTGTCAATGGGGAGAGGGAAGAGGAGGGAAGGGGAGGAGAGGAGAGGAGAGGAAAGAAAGGAGAGTAAATAGAGGTGGGGGACAGAAAGAGGAAAAGAGGAGAGGAGGAGAAGAGAGAGGAGAGGACAAGAGGGGAGAAGAGGGTGGGGAGTGAAAGAGGGGGAGAGGAAAAGATAGGAGAGGAGTTGAGAAGGAAAATTGTTTTTTTGCCGAATTGTACTTCCCAAGTGCTTAGTACAGTGTTACACATACAGTAAGTGCTCAATAAATATGACTGAATAAATGAGAAGCAAGGAGAGTAGGAGAGAAGAAGACAGGAGAGAAAATCGGGGAGGACGGGGGGAAGAAGAGAAGGAGAGGAGAGGGAAAGGGAGAGGGGAACGGAGAGGGAGAAGAGGAAAGAGGAGGGGAGACGGGAGGGGAGGAGAGGGAAGGGGAAAGGAGGAGAGGAGGTAAGATAAGAGGAGAGAAAATGAGTACAGAAGAGGAGGGTAGAAGAGGGGTGGGGATTGGAGAAGATAGGAGACAAGATGAGGAGACGAGAGTAGGGGAGGAGGGAAGAGGAGAGGAGAGGAGAGGAAGGAAGGGAGGAAAGGGGAGGGGAGAGGAAAGAAAAGGAGAAGAGAGAGAAGAAGAAAGGAGCATCTAGGGGAGGAGAGGGAAGGGGAGAGGAGGAGAGGAGGCAAGGATAAGAGTAGAGAGGAGAGGAGAGGGAAAGGAAGAGGAGAGGAGAGAAGAGAGGAGGAGAAGGAATTCAATTCAATTCAATCATATTTATTGAACATGTACTGTATGTAGAGCACGGAACTAAGCTCTTGAGAGACTATAATGCAACAATAAACAGACACATTCCCTGCCCACAATGAGCTTCCAGCCTAGAAGTGGAGAGACAGATATTGATATAAATAAATAAATTATAGATATAAGCATAATTGTTGGGGGCTGGGAGAGGGGAAAATAAAGGGAGCAACTCAGGACGACACAGAAGGGAGTGGGAGAAGAGGAAAGGGGTGCTTATTCAGGGAAGGCCTCTTGGAGGAGATGTGCCTTCAATAAGGCTTTCAAGTTGGGGAGAGTAATTGTCTGTGGGATTTGAGGAAGGGTGGTGTTCCAGGTCAGAGGCAGAATGTGGGCTAGTAGTTGTCAGGGAGACAGGCGAGATTGAGGCACAGTGAGAAGTTTAGCACTAATGGAGCGAGGTGTGTGGGCTGGGTGGTAGTAGAAAAGTAGTAAGGTGAGGTCTGAGGGGGCAAGGTGATTGAGTGCTTTAAAGGCAATGCCGAGGAGTTTTTGTTTGATGCAGAGGTAGATGGGCAACCATTGGTGTTCTTTGAGGAGTGGGGTGTCATGTCCTCAATGTTTCTATAGAAAAATGATCTGGTCAGCAGAGTAAAGTAAGGACTGGAGTGGAGAAAGACAGGAGGTTGGGAGGTCAGCAAAAAGGATGAAGCAGTACTCCAGGCAGGATAGGATGATTGATTGTATTAATGTGGTAGCAGTTTGGATGGAGGGGAAAGGGTGGAATTTAGTGATGTTTTGAAGGTGGGACCCGACAGGATTTATTGATGGATTGAATATGTGGTTTGAGTGAGAGAGAGGAATCAAGGATAACATGAGCCTGTGAGTCAGGAAGGATGGTGGTGCCATCTACAGTGATGGCAAAGAGCGGGAGGACAAAATTTTGGTGGGAAGATATGGAGTTCTGTTTTGGACATGTTAAGCTTGAGGGAATGGGAGACCATCCAATAGAGGTATCTTGAAGGCAAGAGGAAATCTGAGACTGTAGAGAGGGAGAGAGATCAGAGCTGGAGATGTAGATTTGGGTATCATTTGCATAGAGGTGTTAGTTGAAGACTTGGGAGAGAATGAGTTTTCCAAGGGAAAGGGTGTAGGTGGAGATGAGAAGGAGTCCCAGAACTGAGTCTTGAGGGACCTCTACAGGTAGAAGCAGCTTGGCTCAGTGGAAAGAGCTCGGCCTTTGGAGTCAGAGGTCATGAGTTCAAATCCCAGCTCCGCCAATTGTCAGCTGTGTGACTTTGGGCAAGTCACTTCACTTCTCTGTGCTTCAGTTACCTCATCTGTAAAATGGGGATTAAGATTGTGAGCCCCACGTGGGACAACCTGGTAGCCTTGTATCCCCCCCAGCGCTTAGAACAGTGCTTTGCACATAGTAAGCACTTAACAAATACCATTATTATTATTAATGGAGTGGGAGGCAGAAGAAGGGCCCACAGAGGAGAATGAGAATGAATGGCCAGAGAGATAAAAAGAGAACCAGGAGAGAACAGCCAGTGACACCAAGGTTGGATAAACATTTCCAGGAGAAGGGCATGGTCCACAACGTCGAAGGCAGCCTAGAGGTAGAGGAGTATTAGAATGGAGTAGTGGGCGTTGGATTTGGCAAGAATGAGGTCATTGGTGACCTTTGAGAGGGAGGTTTCTGAGGAGTGAAGGGGACAGAAGCCAGGGAAGGAAGGGAAGAAGAGGGGAGAGTAGGAGAGGAGGTAAGAAGAAGAGGAGAGAGAAGGTAAGAAGATGAGAGAGGAGAAGAGAGGAGAGGGGAAGGACGATGAGAGGAGAGGAGATGAAAGAGTGTGTAGGAAATAATGAAGATGCAAAGAAAGAAAAGAGAAAGAGAAAAGATTCAGCACTTTTCTGCATACATTTTTATTTTATGAATATTTTATGTATCTATTAATCTGAGTACAACAGCTGCTTCCTCCTGAAGTCTTTCGGGGGTCTGCTTCCTGTTTTATCTTTGTTTTTTGTCCAGCTTTCACTGTCGTGAATTATTTTTGCCTGGGCAACTTCTCTGTTAGATGGTAAGTTCCTTGAGGGCAGAAAATGAGTATTTTGCTTCTGTTGTACTATCTCAAGTATTTATTTTAGTGACTAGCTCTCAGTAGGCATACAGTAAATCATCATCATCAATGGTATTTATTGAGCAGTTACTGCATGCAGAGCACTGTACTAAGTGCCTCAGAGATTACATTACAACGGAGTTGGTAGACCCATTCCCTGCCACTGTGCCTCCTCTCTGTCTCCTGCTCTGCCTTCTTGCTACCTGGGTCATGTTGGGCACGATGTTATTTTGGTACCCCTTCACCCTGTCCCATGCCCATTCCCTGGGAACTGGGCAGGCAGCAGGCATGAGCAGGGTGTCATCTGGCTCATAAGGCAGTGCCCTTCCATATACCCTTATTTCACCAGCCTCTCTATTTTTCAGTGAGGGAGACAATAATGATAATAATTATGATAATAATAGTAATAATAATAATGGTATTGGCTAAGCACTTACTATATGCCAGGCACTATACTAAGAGCTGGGGTGGACACAAGCAAATAGGGCTAGGCACAGTCCCTGTCTCACATCGGGCTCACAGTCTCAATCCCCATTTTATCTATGAGATAACCAAGGCACAGAGAAGTAAAGTGACCTGCCCAAGGTCACATAGCAGACAAGTGATGGAGCCAGGTTTAGAACCCCTGACCGCAAAAGGGCAAGTGTCAAATCAATTTTCCAGAGACCATTCTGGTCACTCCTGTTCATCCCTATGTCCCCCAGCTCTTGTATATATCCCCTGTAATAATAATAACAATAATAATAATATTAACAATAATAATAATAATTGTAGTATTTTCAAGTGTTTGCTATGTTCCGAGCACTATACTAAGTATTGGGGTAGATACAGGATAATCAGGTCCCATAAGGGGCTCACAGTCTAAGTAGAAGGGAGAACAGCCATCGAATCCCTATTTTACAGATGAGAGAACTTAGGCAGAGAGAAGGGAAGTGACATGCCCAAGCTTACAGCAGGCACGTGGTGGGGTCTGAATTAGAACCCAAGACCTCAGATTCCCAGGGCTGGGCTCTTTCCACGGGGGCAGACCGCTCTTCATTGCAGCCATGGTCCATCATAGTTCCAACAGTGATGGCATTTATTAAAATTCTGAATAAATGCCAGAGCACTGGAGTAGTTGCAAGATAATCCTATCTGACACAATCCCTGTATCACATGGGGATGCCAGGCTAAGGTGAAGGGAGAACAGTTTTCTTATGCCCATTTTAAGGATGAGAAAACTGAGGCCCAGAGAGGTTCTATGCAAGGGCACACAGCAGGCCTTTGGCAGAGCTGGGATTAGATTGTGGGTCACCTGAATCCCAGGAGCATATGTTTATTCCACTATATGGTGCCTTTCTTTCTTCCTCTGTACTTACTCTCTTTCCTTTAATTTCATAGAACCGGAATATCTCACGTAATAATAATAATAATAATAATAATAATGAAAATTGTAGTATTTGTTAAACACTGACTGTGTTCCAGGAACTGTATTAAATGTGGAAGTTGATACAAGATAATTAAGTTGGACATAGTCTATATCCCACATGAGGCTCACAGTCCTAATCCTTATTTTACAGATGAGGTAACTGAGGCCTAGAGAAGTCAGGTGAGTTGCCTAATGTCACACAGCAGGCAAGGCGTGGAAGCGGGTTTAGAGCCCATGTCTTTCTGACTCCCAGGCCCGAGCTCTATTCAACAGGCCGCACCACTTCACCCCTATGCTAGGGGCGACTGTCCTCAGGCAATGCCAGAAACATGGATACCTCTTTCATCCTCCTCCTTAGTGTCAACGTTCCTCCATTTTCTTCCCTTGTTTCTTCTTCCCTAGCAAAGGGCAAAACGTCTAGGGAAATGGCCAATTTCCCATTTGTGATGGAATTCCTCCTCCTGGGGTTCTTGGAGGTCTGGGAGCTGCAGCTGGTCCACACTTCATTGTTCCTTTTGGACAACCTGGCAGCCCTGCTGGGTAATTTCCTCATCATCACCATCACTATTCTCGACTGACGCCGCCACACCCCCATGTACTTCTTCTTCAGGCACCTCTCCGTCCTTGACCGCTGCTACATCTCCGTCGCTGTCCCCCAATACATCCACAACTCCATGACTGGCCATAGATCCATCTCCTTTCTGGGCTGTGCTGCCCAACTCTATTTCTTCGCTTGTTTTGTTTCACTGTTGATCGCCCCGCTCATGGTGATGTCCTTTGACCGCTACATGGCTATTTGCCACCCCGTGCGCTACGACGTCATCATGGACGGAGGGGCCTGTGGGAAGAGGGCCACCGCTTTCTGGCTCAGCTGAACTCTCTCTGGTCTCTTGCACACCGTCAACATCTTTTCCTTGCCTTTTTGTGACTTCAACGTGATAACCAGTACTTCTGCAGCATCTTAGTGGAAAGAGCACGGGCTTGGGAATCAGAGGTCAGGGGTTCTAATCCAGACTCCGCTGCTTGTTAGCTGTGTGACTTTGGGCAAGTCACTTAACTTCTCTATGCCTCAGTTCCCTCATCTGTAAAATGGGGATTAAGATTGTGAGCCCCATGTGGGAAACATATGACCTTATATACCCCAGCGCTTAGAACAGTGCTTTGCACATAGTAAGCACTTAACAAATACCATCATCATTATTATTATTATCCCCCAGCTATTAACCCTGTCCTGTTCACCCTCCATTGTGCCAGAGTTGGTGCTGATATACGTTAGCAACATTTGGATTTCGGCTGCTTCCTGTTCATGGGGGTTTCCTATATCCACATCTTGCCCACTGTACTGAGGCACTTGTCTGCTCAGGCCAGAACCAAAGCCTTCTCCACCTGTCTGCCCCATCTCACTGTGAAAGACATATTTTTCTCCTGTGGATTTATTGCCCATTTAAAAATACCCTCTGATTCCCCTTCAGGGCTGGACATGCTGGTATCCGTGTTCTACAATAGTACTACCCCCAACCTTGAACCCCCAAATCTATAGCTTGAGGAACAAAGACATGAAGGCTTCCCTGGGCAGGGTCCTCAAGCGGAAACTTCATTGATAAGCAGGGTGGCCTAATGGATAGAACTCAAACCTGGGCGTCAGAGAACCTGGGTTCTAATCCAGTCTCTGCCAACTACTTGCTGTGTGACCTTGGACAACTCACTTCAATTCTCAGTGCCTCCGTTTCCTCAATTGTAAAGTGGGGATTCCATACCTGTTCTCCCTCCTACTTAGACTGTGAGTCCCATGTGGGATAGGGACTCTGCCTGACCTGATTAACCTGAATCTACCCCCAGCACTTAGATCAGTGTTTGGCACATAGTAAATTCTTCCTCTTGTCTTCAAGACATCTCTATTTGGATGTTCTCCCGTCACCTCATGCTTAACGTGTCCAAACCTGAACTCCTTATCTTCCCACCCAAACCCTGTCCTCTCCTTTACTGTCCCATCACTGTAGATGGCACCAACATCCTTCCTGTCTCACAAGCTCCTAACCGTGGCATTATCCTTGACTCCTCTCTCTCATTCAACCCACATATTCAGTCCATCACTAAATCCTGTCTTTCATTCATTCATTAATTCAATCGTATTTATCTCCAGAGCACTCTACTAAGCAGTTGGGAAAGTATGATGCAACAATAAACAATGACAATCCCTGCCCACAATGAGCTCCCACCTTCACAAAATCCCTAAAATGCACCCTTTCCTTCCCATCCAAAACCACTACTCCATTAGTTCAATCACTCATCCTGTCATGCTTGGATTACTGCATCAGCCTCTTCGCTGACCTCCCAATCTCCTGTCTCTCCCCACTCCAGTCCATACTTCACTCTGCTGCTCAGATCATTTTTCTTCAAAAGCATTCAGGACATGTTTTCCCACTCCTCAAGAAACTCCAGTGGTTACCCATCCACCTCTATATCAAACAAAAACTCCTCATCATTGGCTTTAAAGCACTTCATCACCTTGCCCCCTCCTATATCACCTCACTACCCTCTTTCACCAACTCAGTCTACACACTTTGCTTCTCTAATGCCAATCGTCTCTCTGTGCCTCACTTTCTCCTGTCTTGCCATGGACCCCTGGCTCATGTCTTGCTTCTGGCCTGGAACGCCCTCCCTCCTCAAATCTGACGGGCAATTACTCTTACTCTTCCCCCCGTTTAAAGCCTTATTGAAGGCACATCTCCTCCAATAGACCTTTCCAGACTAGACCCTCCCCCCTTTACTCTTCTCCCGCTCCCTTCTGCTTCACCCTGACTTGTTCTCTTTGCTCCCCGCAACCCTCAGCCCCACAACACTTATGTACATATCCGTAAATTATTCATTTTTATTGATGTCTTTCTCTCCCCTCTAGCCTATAAGCTCACCGTGGGCAGGGACTGTGTCTGTTTATTGTTGAATTGTACTTTCTCAAATGCTTACTATAGTGCTCTGCACACAGTAAGCTCTCAATAAACATGATTGACTGAATGAGTAAATAAAAACCCCCCTCTCTCCTCGTATTTCATTTGGGAGGCACTGAGGCCAAGTGGAAAGAGCAAGGGAGAGCCAGAAGACCCAAGTTCTAATCCTGGCTCTTCCATTAGCCTGCTGCGGGACCTTGGGCAATCAACATAACCTTCTAGACTGTGAGCCCATTATTGGGTAGGGACTGCCTCTATATGTTGCCAACTTGTACTTCTACTTCCCAAGCGCTTAGTACAGTGCTCTGCACCCAGTAAGCTCTCAATAAATACGATTGAATGAATGAATGAACCTCTCTGACTCAGTTTTTTTCTCTGGAAAATGCAGATAAAATATCTCCTCTCCATCCCTCTTAGGTGCTGAATGCTGTGTGGAACAGGAACTGTGCCTGATTAGAGCCTTCTGCTCCTCTCTCCTCAGGACCCTACTGATAGTTTTATTATGATGGCAGCGTGGCTTAGTGGAAAGAGCAAGGGCTCGGGAGTCAGAGGTGGTGAGTTCTAATCCTGGTTCTTCCACTTAGATGTGTGACTTTGGGCAAGTCACTTAACTTCTCTCTGCCTCAGTTACCTCAACTGTAAAATGGAGATTTTACAAATGCTCCCACCTGTGAGCACCAGGTGGGACAACCTAATTTCCTCGTATCCACCCTGGTGCTTAGAACAGTGCTTGGCACATAGTAAGCACTTAACAAATACTATTATTATTATTATTATTATTATTATTATTATTATTAGTTAAGTGCTTACTATGTGCCAAGTGCTGTATTAAGCGCTCGGAGAGATACAAAGTAATTAAGTCAGGCATAGTGCCTGTCTCATGTTGGGGTCACAGTCTAAGTAAGAAGGTGGATTGGTTTTGAATCTCCATTTTACAAATGAGGAAACTGAGTCACAGAACTGTCCTATATGAGATTCACAGTCTAATAATAACAATAATGATGGTATTTGTTAAGCACTTACTTTGAGCACTGTTCTATGTACTGGGGTAGAGACAAGCTAATCGGGTTGGACACAGTTCCTATCCCACATAGGGTTCATAATCTTAATTCCCATTGTATAGGTGAGGTAATTAAGTCCCAAAGAATTGAAGTGACCTGCCCAAGGTCACACAACAGACATGTGGCCTTAGATTAGGGATTAGATTAGAACTCAGGTCCTTCTGATTCCCAGGCCCATGCTCTATCTACTAGGCTATGCTGCTTCTTGCTTCTAAGTAGGATGGAGTACAATTAGATCCTCATTTTACAGATGAGGAAACTGAGGCCTGTAGAAGCGACTTGCCCAAGGTCACAATTCAGTTAAATGGCAGAGCTGGGATTAGAACCCAGGTCCTCTGACTCTCACTTCCACGCTCTTTCCATTAGGCCAAGATGTTTCTTTTGTTTAGATTGTTTTTAATTGGTATGCATCTGTCACTTTCTTATGTTGTTGTAGGGTTCTTATTATGATAACCAGCATGGCCTAGTGACAAAAGCATAGGTTTTGTAGTCAGGGGAAGTGGGTTCTAATCCTGACTTCACCACTTGTCTGTTGTGTGACCTGGGGAAAGTCACTTAACTTCTCTGTACCTCAGTTACCCCATTAATACAGTGAGCCCCATGTGGTGTAAAGTCGTTGTGGGCAGGGAATGTGTCTGTTTATTAGTATGTTGTACTTTCTCAAGCTCTTAGTACAGTGCACTGCACATAGCAAGCACTCAATAAATAGGATTGAATGAATAATTAAATGAATGATAAGAACTGTGTCCAACCTGATTACCTTGTCTATGCCAGAATTTAGAAACAGTGCTTGGCTTACAGTAAGTACTTAACAAATACCATAATAGCAATAATAATAATGATAATTATTTCTCCATTTTTGTGTTTCACCAGTTCTCTTCTCCCCCATTTTATACTTAAATTCTGTGTCTCTTAAGGGCCAGAAGCCATGTCTAATTCCCACCTGAATAGTCTCTCCCAGTTTATTAAAATGCAGGCACAAAGTAAGCACTTAATAAATACTATCACTATGATTACTAGTATTATTCCCATGCAGTGCTTTGGCATAGAGTAATAGCTTATTAACAATGCCGATAGTAATAGTCCTTATGATAATTGCCATCATTATTGAAGTTACTGTGCATTCTCAAAAATGTCTTTATTTTCCTTCAGAATCTGTTATCTCTTTCTTCTATTCACTCCCTTCAAGAATGCAGCCAGGTAGTTGGTTATCTATGCTGATTCCTCAGGCTGTGAGTACTTAAACTTCAAGGGCCAGGATATGGGTTTTAGAAATAGAAAAATGATGAGGGTTTCAGCAGTATGGAGTATTGGATAGGGCATGGGCCTGGGAGCCAGAAGGACTTGGGTTCTAATCACAGATTCACCACTTGTCTGCTGTGTGACCTTGGGCTAGTCACTCAGTTTTTCTGTGCTTCAGAAAACTCATCTGTACAATGGGGATTGAGACTTTGAGCCCTACATGAGACAGGGACAGTGTCTAACCCGATTTGTTTGTCTTCACCTCAGTGCTTGCTGTAGTACCTGGCACACAGTAAGTACTTAACAAATACAATAATTACTATTACTACCATTACTTTACTCATGAGCATTTCTGATCTCACCCCTTTTCCTCCCCACAGATTAGAATACTGTGCTGACTAGAGAAGCAGCATGGATGAGTGGAAAGGAACAGAGGGCCTGGGATCTAATTCCAGCTCTTCTTAATTGCTTGCTGTGTGATCTTGGGTAAGTCACTTCACTTCTCTGTGCCTCAGTTAACTCATCTGTAAAATTGGGATTTAATTCCTGTTCTCACTCCTACTCCATGCTCCCCTTTCCCATATGGCTAGACCCTCCAAAAACTCTCCCTGGGAAGTGCAATTCTGTGTCCCTTGCTCCCATGGGAATCAATCAATCTGTCGTATTTATTTATTGCTTACTGTGTGCAGAGGACTGTTCTAAGCACTTGTGAGAGGACAATACAACAAAATTGGTGAACACATTCCCTGACCACAACGATCTTACAGTCTACAGGGAATAAAGCACTGTCTCTTTGCAGCACTGTGCAGCTCCACAGAATGGCGCTCAGGAGCTGCTACCAAGATCCCTGAATCAATCAATCAATCAATCAATCAGTCACTTATATTTATTGAGCTTCTACTGTGTGCAAAGCACTGTATTAAGCACTTTGGCGAGTACAATACAACAGAGTAGGCAGACAAATTCCTTGCCTACAATGAGCTTGTAGTCTAGAGGGGGAGACAGACATTAATAGAAATTAATAAATTACTGAAAGATGCATAATTGTGGTGGGGCTGAAGATGGAGTAATTATCAAGTGCTTAAAGGGTACAGATCCAAGTGAATGGATGATGCAGCAGGGAGAGGGTTTGGGGGACAAGAGTTGGTAATCTGAAGCAACCATCACAAACTTCATTATTGGAACACCTCCTTTCCTCTCTTCAGGGACAGGAACTGTATCTAATTCCTAACTGTGTGTTATCTGCCATGGTTCACTATAGTTCTCTGCACACAGTAAGTGCTTAATAAAGAATAGTAATACTATTAAAAGAGGACTCAATCAGGGAAGACCTCTTGGAGGACATGTGCTTTTAATAATGCTTTGAGAGTGGGAAAAATGATTGTCTGTTGACTATGAAGAGGGAGGGCCTTCCAGTCCAGAGGTAGGATATGAGCGATGGTTCGGTAGTGAAATAGATAAGATTGAGATACGGTAATCATTTTGACCTGAGTGATATCAACAGGTTCCATGGTCATCTCAATGCACGCTCAACAAATGCTCATTAGTAATGATAATGATGGTTATTGTTAAGCACTTACTATGTGCCAAGCACTGTTCTAAGCGCTGGGGTAGATATGAGGCAGTCAGGTTGTCCCAAGTAGGGCTCACAATCTGAATCCCGATTTTACCGATGAGGTAACTGGAGCACAGAGAAATGAAGTGACTTGCCCAAGGTCACACACAGACAAGTGGCTGAGTCAGTATTAGAAACCACGACCACTGACTCCCAAGCCTGTGCTCTTAGCAGTAAGCCACAATGCTTCTCATGTGGTAATTGCTAAACACCACGTGCCAAACACTGTACTAACCACTGGGTTAGATTGTCCTTGTCATCAGATCAGGCACAATCTTTGCCCCTGGAATTTTTTAAATGATATTTGTTAGGCACTTATTATGTGTCAAACATTGTTTAAAGAGCTGGGACAGATACAAGTCAATTAGGTTGTGCCAATCATCAAGGGTATTGTTGTAGACTTCTGGTGCTTTCTGGGCATTGGTGTTTCTTATACCTGCATCTTCTCTGCCATCTTGAAGATGCTAACTGTAGAAGGTCGATCCAAAGCCTTTGACACCTGTCTGCCCCACCTTGCCATCATAATCCTTTTTCTCTTCTCTGGATTTTTCTCCTATCTTATGCCCCTCGTCCCCCTTTCCATCTCCTCATCTTACCTCCTTCCCTTCCCCACAGTACCTGTGTATATGTATATATGTTTGTACATATTTATTACTCTATTTATTTATTTTACCTGTACATATCTATTCTATTTATTTTATTTTGTTAATATGTTTGGTTTTGTTCTCTCTCTCCCCCTTCTAGACTGTGAGCCCACTGTTGGGTAGGGACTGTCTCTATATGTTGCCAACTTGTACTTCCCAAGCGCTTAGTACAGTGCTCTGCACACAGTAAGCGCTCAATCAATACGATTGATTGATTTATTGATATTGTACCTACCCCACTGCTCAGAACAGTGCCTAGAACATACTAAGCACTTACCAAATGCCATAAGCATTAATATGAGCAACAGCAGTGGTTGCAATAGTAGTAATAACATTTATTGAATGGTATTTGTTAAATTCCTATGATGTGCTAGGCATCATCATCATCATCATCATCAATCGTATTTATTGAGCGCTTACTATGTGCAGAGCACTGTACTAAGCGCTTGGGAAGTACAAATTGGCAACATATAGAGACAGTCCCTACCCAAAAGTGGGCTCACAGTCTAAAAGGGGGAGACAGACAACAGAACCAAAGATACTAACAAAATAAAATAAATAGAATAGATATGTACAAATGAATTAAATAAATAAATAAATAGGGTAAAAAAAATATGTACAAACATATATACATATATACAGGTGCTGTGGGGAAGGGAGGGAGGTAAGATGGGGGGATGGAGAGGGGGACGAGGGGGGAGGAAGGAAGGGGCTCAGTCTGGGAAGGCCTCCTGAAGGAGGTCAGCTCTCAGCAGGGCCTTGAAAGGAGGAAGAGAGCTAGCTTGGCGGATGGGCAGAGGGAGGGCATTCCAGGCCCGGGGGATGACGTGGGCCGGGGGTCGATGGCGGGACAGGCGAGAGCGAGGTACGGTGAGGAGATCAGCGGTGGAGGAGCGGAGGGTGCGGACAGGGCTGTAGAAGGAGAGAAGGGAGGTGAGGTAGGAGGGGGCGAGGTGATGGAGAGCCTTGAAGCCCAGGGTGAGGAGTTTCTGCCTGATGCGCAGATTGATTGGTAGCCACTGGAGATTTTTGAGGAGGGGAGTGATATGCCCAGAGCGTTTCTGGACAAAGATAATCCGGGCAGCAGCATGAAGTATGGATTGAAGTGGAGAGAGACACGAGGATGGGAGATCAGAGAGAAGGCTGATGCAGTAGTCCAGACGGGATAGGATGAGAGCTTGAATGAGCAGGGTAGCGGTTGGGATGGAGAGGAAAGGGCGGATCTTGGCAATGTTGTGGAGCAGAGACCGGCAGGTTTTGGTCACGGCTTGGATGTGAGGGGTGAATGAGAGAGCGGAGTCGAGGATGACACCAAGGTTGAGGGCTTGTGAGACGGGAAGGATGGTAGTGCCGTCAACAGAGATGGGAAAGTCAGGGAGAGGGCAAGGTTTGGGAGGGAAGACAAGGAGTTCAGTCTTCGACATGTTGAGCTTTAGGTGGCGGGCAGACATCTAAATGGAGATTTCCTGAAGGCAGGAGGAGATGCGAGCCTGGAGAGAGGGGGAGAGAGCAGGGGCAGAGATGTAGATCTGGGTGTCATCAGCATAGAGATGATAGTTGAAGCCGTGGGAGCGAATGAGGTCACCAAGGGAGTGCGTGTAGATCGAGAACAGAAGGGGACCAAGCACTGAACCTTGGGGAACCCCCACAGTGAGAGAATGGGAGCGGGAGGAGGAGCCTGCAACAGAGACTGAGAAAGAACGACCGGAGAGGTAAGAGGAGAACCAGGAGAGGACGGAGTCTGTGAAGCCAAGGTCAGATAGCGTGTTGAGGAGAAGGGGGTGGTCCACAGTGTCAAAGGCAGCTGAGAGGTCGAGGAGGATTAGGATAGAGTATGAGCCGTTGGATTTGGCAAGCAGGAGGTGACCTTTGAGAGGGCAGTTTCCGTGGAATGTAGGGGACGGAAGCCAGACTGGAGGGGGTCGAGGAGAGAGTTGTTATTGAGGAATTCTAGGCAGCGAGTGTAGACAACTCGTTCAAGGAGTTTGGAAAGGAATGGTAGGAGGGATATGGGACGATAACTAGAAGGTGAGGTGGGGTCAAGAGAGGGTTCTTTTAGGAAGGGAGAGACATGGGCATGTTTGAAGGCAGAGGGGAAGGAACTAGTGGAGAGTGAGCGGTTGAAGATGGAAGTTAAGGAGGGGAGAAGGGATGGAGCGAGAGATTTCATGAGATGAGAGGGAATGGGGTCAGAAGCATAGGTGGCCGGAGTAGCACTTGAGAGGAGGGAGGAGAGCTCCTCTGAGGACACTGCTGGGAAGGATGGGAAAGTAGCAGAGAGTGTTGAGAGCCGGGGGGATGGAGAAAGGGGGGAAGAGACTTTGGGGAGGTCGGACCTGATGGATTTAATTTTGTTAATGAAGAAGGAGGCCAGATCGTTGTGGGTGAGTAGAAGGAGGAGGGGGATGAACCGGGGGCCTGAGAAGGGAGTTGAGTGTACGGAAGAGCCGGCGGGGGTGGTGGGCATGGGTGTCAATAAGGGAGGAGAAATAGTTTTGTCTGGCAGAGGAGAGGGCTGAGATAAGGCAGGAAAGGATAAACTTGAAGTGAACGAGGTTGGCATGGTGTTTAGACTTTCGCCAGCAGCGTTCGGCAGCTCGAGCATGAGAGTGAAGGAGGCAGACAGTGGCAGTGATCCAGGGCTGTGGGTTAGTGGTGCGAGAGCGGCGAAGGGAGAGGGGAGCGAGTGAGTCTAGCTGAGTAGAAAGGGTAGAGTTGAGAGCAGTAATCTGATCATCAAGACTGGGTAGAGAAGAGAGGGCGGCGAGGTGGGGTGTGAGGCGCTCTGAAAGATGGGTCGGGTCCAGAGAGCGGAGATCTCTGTGAGGGAGTAATACGGATTTACAGGGGAAAGGAGTGTGAGTGAGGAGGCAGGTGAGAAGATTATGATCAGAGAGAGGGATTTCAGAGTTGGTGAGGGTGGACACAGTGCAGCGGTAGGAGATGATGAGGTCGAGGGTATGACCAAGTTGGTGAGTGAGTGAGGTGGGGTGGAGGAAGAGGTTGGCAGCGTCAAGGAGAGATAGAAGGCGGGCGGCAGAGGAGTCGTTAGGGATATCCATGTGGATATTGAAGTCTCCGAGGATCAGAGTGGGCATGGAGAAGGAGAGAAGGAAGGTGAGGAATGGGTCAAAGTCGTTAAAGAAGTTGGAAGTGGGGCCCGGAGGGCGGTAGATGATGGCTACAAGAATCTGGAGGGGGTGGTAGAGGCAAATAATGTGGGCTTCAAAGGAAGGGAAGGAAAGGGAAGGGGGAGGAGGGATAGTGCGAAAGCGACATTGGGGGGCGAGAAGGAAACCGACACCTTCTCCTTTTCCGGTGAGTCTGGGGGAATGGGAGAAGAAGAGGCCTGCACTGCAGAGAGCAGCAGAAGAGACCGTGTCGTCTGGAGACAGCCATGTTTCAGTTAGGGCGAGGAGGAGTAGAGAGCTGGAAAGGAATAGGTCCAGGATGAAAGGGATCTTACTTAAAACGGAGCGGGGGTTCCAGAGGCCACACTTGGCAGCAGCTGTCGAGGGTGGGGAGGGAGGGGGAAGGGTGCGAGTGGTGGGGAGGGTTTGGATTGGGATGAGTTTGCGGGGGCCTGGGCGGGGAGAGTGGGAAGGGGGGTGGCGATGGGAGAGGAGAACTGGGATGGGGTGGGGGCGGGGAGAAGGGGAGGGAGGGGGCCGGGAGGGAGGAGCGGAGGGTTGGCGCTGGTACAGAGGAATCCTTGGTAGGGGGTGAGGGGGAGTGGTGTTGGTGGGGGAGAGGGAGGGAAAAAGCTGGGTGGGAGAGGGGAAGGGGAAGGTGAGGAATGGGAATGGCAGTTAGGAGCAAGGGAACTGAGGGTTCATGGTGAGGTCAGCAGGGTGAGTGAGAGTACGGTGGGAGGTTAACAATTGAGATGCAGAAGCAATAAAACAGTAGCAATGATATAAGTAGGCGATGGCATCACAGGGTGTAGTTAAACAATCAATATGCTATGGAAATAATAAAATTGGCAGATAATGATGTCACAGAGAGCAGATACAAAATATTAAGTGCTGGAGTAGGGTGGATCTGTTAAGGGGGGTCAGGGAGCAGAGATACCTGGGGAGAGGAGCGGACAGTCAACTAGCATGGGAGGGCTGAGGAGGTGCGAATGAGGTTGTCGTTAATGTAACATGGTGCTAACGAAGGCTTTTTACCTGGGGGCGGGCGGGGGGAGAGTCAGTCAGGACCGGACCGGGAAGGGGGTTTGGGGGGCACTTTATGGAAGGTCGCCTAAGTGGGTGGGGGGTGGAAGCAGGGGGGGCGTCCGTGGGGGCGCTGCGATGGCGGGCGGGCCTCTCGGGAACGGAGTCCCAGGCGTCAATGGCGGCGCTCTGAGGAGAGGAGCCTTCCGGGAGCAGCAAGGCCGCGCGGTGTGATGGCGGGCGGGCGGGCGGGCCTCTCGGGAACGGAGTCCCCGGCGTCTATTGCGGCGCTCTGAGGGGAGGAGCCTTCCGGGAGCAGCAAGGCCGCGCGGTGTGATGGCGGGCGGGCCTCTCGGGAACGGAGTCCCGGGCGTCAATGGCGGCGCTCTGAGGAGAGGAGCCTTCCGGGAGCAGCAAGGCCGCGCGGTGTGATGGCGGGCTGGCGGGCGGGCCTCTCGGGACCGGAGTCCCCGGCGTCTATGGCGGCGCTCTGAGGAGAGGAGCCTTCCGGGAGCAGCAAGGCCGCGCGGTGTGATGGCGGGCGGGCCTCTCGGGAACGGAGTCCCGGGCGTCAATGGCGGCGCTCTGAGGAGAGGAGCCTTCCGGGAGCAGCAAGGCCGCGCGGTGTGATGGCGGGCGGGCGGGCCTCTAGGGAACGGAGTCCCGGGCGTCTATGGCGGCGCTCTGAGGAGAGGAGCCTTCCGGGAGCAGCAAGGCCGCACGGTGTGATGGCGGGCGGGCCTCTCGGGAACGGAGTCCCGGGCGTCTATGGCGGCGCTCTGAGGAGAGGAGCCTTCCGGGAGCACTGTAGGCACTGTACTAAGCACTGGTAGATAGAAGATAATCAGTGTGGATACAGTCCATGTCCCACAAGGGGCTCACAGTCTTAATCCCCATTTTACAGATGAGGTAACTGGGTCACAATGAAGCAGCATGATCTATTGGAAAGATCCCAGGCCTGGGAGTCAGTGGACCTGTATTCTAATTCCCACTCCACCACTTGTCAGTCAGTAAGTGAATCTGTCAGTCGATTGTATTGAGAGCTTACTGCATGCAGAACACTGTACTAAGCACTTGAGAGAGTACAATATAACAGATCCATTCCCTGCCTATAACTAATTTATAGTCTGTGTGTGACCTTGGGCAAATCACTTAATTTCTCTGTGCCTCAGTTACCTCAACTGTAAAATGGGGATTAAGACTGTGAGCCCTATTTGGGATGAGGACTGTGTCCAACCTGATTTTCTTGTATCTACCCCATTGCTGAGTACAGTGCCTAGCACATAGTAAGGAATGAAGTGTGTTGTTAACAAATGATGAAAATGTGTAAGGATTTTGCCTATGGGAATATTCTAAGCCAAATGGGAGATGTGCAAAGACATCTCTCTTATGCAAAATTTCCCTTCTACGAATTTTCCCATTGTAACCTTCACGTCCCTGTTCCTCAGGCTGTAGATGAGGGGGTTGAGGGTGGGCGACACAACCATGTAGAACATAGACATCAGAAGGTCCATAACTGAGGGGGAGTCCGAGGGTGCTTTGAGGAAGGCAAAGAATGCTGTGGAGAGGAAAATGGTGATGACGACGAGGTGGGACAGGCAGGTGGAGAAGGCTTTGGTCCGCCTTTCTATTGGCCCGCATCTTCAGCACGGTCCCCTTGATATGGACGTAGGAGATCACGATGCCAATGAAACAGCAGAAGTCGAAAGAAACATTGACGCAGATGGGCACCACCTCTCTGAGGAGGTCAGGAGAGCAGGAGATGGTGAGTAACTGGGGATTTCACAGAAGACCTGGCCTATAACGTTGGACTCACAGAAGGAAAAGGTGCTGGCTGTGTGTAATTCAGCAGACATCTCCCCATTCAGCCATGAAGCGGCGGCCATCTTCACACAGACCCTTCGATTCATGATGCCCTCGTAGCACAGGGGGCGGCAGATAGCCACGTAGTGGTCATAGGACGTCACTGTGAGGATGATCAGTTCTGTAATCGCTGATAGAGCCAAAAAAGACCATGAGGACACAGCCCAGGAAAGAGATGGATCTGTCATTAGTCAGGGAGTTGTGTACGAATTTAGGGATGGTGATGGAGATGAGGCAGAGGTCGAGGACAGACAGGAGCCTGTGGAAGAAGTACATGGGGGTGTGGAGGTGCCGGTCGAGGGTGGTGATGGTGATGATGAGAAGATTCCCCATCAGGGCCTCCAGGTATACCAGGAGGAACAGCACAGTGTGGACTGGCTACAGCTCCCGTACCTCTGAGAACCCCAGGAGCAGGAATTCCATCGCTGTGGTGATATTGGTCATCTTTTAGGGTGTCTGATTCACTAGCTGAGTTCACGGAGAAGTAGAAAATAAAATGAACCAACATTAGTTATGTATTGTGTGTGTATATCAGTGTTGTGTGGTACCAGAATCAAATATCAAGACGGGAAACAAAGATAAAAGGTCCTGACAACAGCCACCAAGCATATGCCATCAATCAATCAATCCATCTGAGTGCTTACTGTATGCAGGGCATTGTACTAAGCACTTGAGAGAGTACAATAAAGCAGAGTGGGTAGACATGTTCCCTTCCCACAATGAGCTTACAGTCTAGAGAAGAAGGAAGACATTAATATACATGAATAATTTGTAATATATAATTTACATATCTCAATCAATCAGTTCACTGAGCACTTACTGTGTGCAGAGCACCGTACTAAGTGCTTGGGAGAGTACAATGCAACAAAGTTGGTAGAGATTGTCCCCACCCACAATGAGCTTACAGTTTAGAGAAGGAGACAGACAATAGTATAAATCAAAAAATTACAGTTATTGCCGTAAACCCTGTGGTGCTGAAGGAAGGGTGAATAAAGGGAGAAAATAGAAGTGCGAGGGTGGCATAGAAGACAGTAGGTGGAGAAGACAGGAGGGCTTAGTCGTGGAAGGCCATTTGGAGGAGATGTCGTTCTAATAAGGGTTTGAAGTTGGGGAGAGTGGTCGTCTGTCTGATATGAAGAGGATGCGTGTTCCAGTCCAGAGGCAGGATGTGGGCGAGAGGTCAGCGATGAACTAGACGAGACTGAGGTACAATGACTGGTTGGCACCAGTGGAGCAAAATTCATTCATTCATTCATTCAATGGTATTTATTGAGCATTTACTGTGTGCAGAGCACTGTACCAAGTACTTGGAAAGTACAATTCAGAAATAAAAAGAGACAATCCATGCCCACAATGGGCTTACAGTCTTGAAGGCAGGAGACAGATGTCAAAACAAGTAAACAGGCATCAATATATATAAATAGAATTAGGGATATACACACTTAAAAACATGTAAGCAGGCATTAATATAAATAGAATTATAGATATGTACATATCTGTGCTGTGGGGAGGAGGAGTATAACCAAGAAAGCGAGTCCGGGCGATGGGAATGGGAGGGGGAGCTGAGGAAAAGGGGGCTTAGTCTGGGAAGTGCTCTTGGAGGAGGTGAGCCTTCAGGAGGACTTTGAAGGGGGGAAGTGTGATTGGTGGATTTCAGGAGGGAGGGCGTTCCAGGCCAGAGGTAGGACGTGGGCCAGGGGTCAATGGCAGGACAGGCAAGAACGAAGCACAGTGAGAAAGTTAGCACCAGAGGAGCCGAATGTGCCCCCTCCAACCTCACCTCCTTTCCCTCCCTCTACGTCCCAGCCTGCATATACATTTAGGAGATGAGAAGGAAAGGAGGAGCCAGCGAAGGAGACTGAGAATGAACGGCCAGAGAGATAAGAGCAGAAGCTGGAGAGGACAGAGTCAGTAAAGCCCCTGTTGGATAACACGTTGAGGGGAAGGGGATGGTAGACTGCGTCAGACAGCTGAGAGGTCCAGAAGGATTAGGATGGAGTAGGAGCCATTAGATTTGCAAGAAGCAGGTCATCGATGACCTTTGAGAGGGTGACCTTTGAGTTGAGTGGAGTGGAGGGGAAGGAAGCCAGATTAGAGGGGGTTCAGGAGAGAGTTGGAGGAGAAGAATTCTAGGCAGTGAATCTAGACGACTCGCTCCAGAAGTTTGGAAAGAAGGGTAGGAAGAAGATGGGACGATAACTATAGGGGGCTGCGGGGTAAAGAGAGGGTTTTTTTTTAGGATGGAGGAGACGTGGGCGTGTTTGAATGCAGAGGGGAAGAAGCCGTAGGAGAGTGAGCAGTTGAGGATGGAAGTTAAGAAGGGGAGAAGGGAAGGGGTGAGAGTTTTTATAAGGTGGGAGGGAATGGGGTCTGATGTGCATGTAGAGGGTGTGGTACTTGAGAAGAGAGAGATCTCCTGTGAAGATATGTAAGGCAGGATGGTAAAGTAGAAGAGGGGGTTGGGAGGAGGGGTGATGGAGGGGAGGGGTGATTTTGGGAACCTCAGACCTGATTTTGTTAATTTTCCTGGAGTAGGTAGCCAGATTGTTGGGGGTGAGGGTGATTCAGTCCCCTTCTATTCTCCATCTACACTCATTCCCTTGGAGAACTCATTCGTTTCCACGGCTTCAACTACCATCTCTTGGCAGATGATACTCAAATTTACATCTCCTCCCCTGATCACTCTCCCTCTCTCCAGGCTCGCTTTTCCTCCTGCCTTCAAGACATCTCTACTTGGATGTCCCTCTATCATCGTAAGGTGTCCATCTCAAACGTAAGGTGTCCATAACAGAACTCCTTAACTTCCCATCCAAACCTTGTCCTCTCCCAGACTTTCCCATCACTGTAGATGGCACCACCATTCTTCCTTTCTCACAAGCCTGTAACCTGAGTTTATCCTAGACTCTGCTCTCTCATTCAACCCACATATACAATCTGTCACCAAATCCTGTCGGTTTTACCTTCACAACATTGCTAAAATCTGACCTTTCCTCTCCATCCAAACTGGTACAATCACTCATTCTAACCCTCCTAGATTACCGCATTAACTTCCTTGTTGACCTCCCATCTTCCTGACTCTTCCCACTCTAGTCAATACTTCAGTCCTCTGCCTGGATTATCATTATACAGAAAAGTTCAGGACATCTCACCCTACTTCTCAAAAATTTCTAGTGGTTGCCGATCCACCTCCATATCAAATAAAAACTCTCCTCACTATTGGCTTTAACGCACTTCATCACCTTGCTCTCTCCTACTTCACCTCGCTTCTCTCCATCTAAAACCCAGCCTCCACACTTCGCTTCTCTGGTGATAACCTTCTCACTGTGCTTCATTCTTGCCTTTCTCCCCACCAACGCCTGGCCGACATCCTATCTCTGGCCTGGAATGCTCTCCTTTATCAAATCTGACAATTACTCTCCCCACCTTCAAAGCCTTACTGAAAGCACATCTCGTCCAAGAGGCCTTCCCAGACTAAGCCCCACTTTTCCTCCTCTCCCACTCCCTTCTGTGTCACCTTGATTTGCTCTCTTTGCTCTTCCCCCCTCCTAGCCCCAAAGCACTTATGCATATATCGGTAATTTTGTTTATTTATACTGATGTCCGTTTATTTGTACTGATGTCTGTCTGTCTCCATCTCGCCCCCTCCCCCACCCCCGACACCGCCTCCCGGTCTGTGAGCTCTCTATAGGCAGGGATTGTCCTCTTCATTGCTTTATTGTACTTTCCCAAGCACTTAGTACAGTGCTCCACAAACAGTAAGCGCTCAATAAATATGATCGAATTAATGAACGAATCTTAAGTCTACCGCAAGCCATAAATGGTATTCATTATTCATAATACTAATTGTGGTATATGTTCAGCATTTACTATGTGCCAAGCACTGTATTGAGCGCTGGGGTAGATATAAAATATTCAGGTCCTACTTGAGGTTCACCGTCTAATAAGGAGGTATAATACGGGTATTCTATCTCCATTTTGCAGATGAGAGACCTGAGACAACGATTTTGACTCCTTCCTCACCTTCCTTCTCGCCTTTTCCAGGCCCACTCTGATCCTCGGAGACTTCAACATCCACATGGATATCCCTGATGACTCCTCTGCCGCCCGCCTTCTATCTCTCCTCGACGCTGCCAACCTCTTGCTCCACCCCACCTCACCCACTCACCAACTTGTTCATACCCTCGACCTCATCATCTCCTATCGCTGCACTGTGTCCACCCTCACCAACTATGAAATCCCTCTCTCTGATCATAAACTTCTTACCTGCCTCCTCACTCACACTCCTTTCCCCTGTAAATCCATATTACTTCCTCACAGAGATCTCCGCTCTCTTGACCGCATCCATCTTTCTGAGCGCCTCACACCCCATCTCGCCTCCCTATCCTCTCTACCCAGTCTTGATGATCAGATTACTGCTCTCAACTCTACCCTTTCTACTCAGCTAGACTCAATCGCTCCCCTTTCCCTTCGCCGCTGTCGTACCACTAACCCACAGCCCTGGATCACTGCCACTGTCCGCCTCCTTCACTCTTATGCTCGAGCTGACGAACGCTGCTGGCGAAAGTCTAAACACCATGTCAACCTCGTTCACTTCACGTTTATCCTTTCCTGCCTTAACTCAGCCCTCTCCTCTGCCAGACAAAACTATTTCTCCTCCCTTATTGACACCCATGCCCATCATCCCCGTCAGCTCTTCCGTACATTCAAATCCCTTCTCTTGCCCCCGGTTCCTCCCCCTCTTCTTTCCCTCACCCCCCACGATCCGGCCTCCTACTTCATTAACAAAATTAAATACATCAGGTCCGACCTCCCCAGAGTCACTCCCCACCCCTTCTCCAACCCCCCGGCTCTCAACACTCTCTGCTACTCTCCCATCCTTCCCAGCAGTGTCCTCAGAGGAGCTCTCCTCCCTCCTCTCAAGTGCTACTCCGGCCACCTATGCTTCTGACCCCATTCCCTCTCATCTCATGAAATCTCTCGCAACATCCCTTCTCCCCTCCTTAACTTCCATCTTCAACCGCTCTCTCTCCACTGTTTCCTTCCCCTCTGCCTTCAAACGTGCCCATGTCTCTCCCATCCTAAAAAAAACCCTTTCTTGACCCCACCTCATCTTCTAGTTATCGCCCCATCTCCCTCCTACCATTCCTTTCCAAACTCCTTGAACGGGTTGTCTACACACGCTGCCTCGAATTCCTCAACACCAACTCTCTCCTCGACCCCCTCCAGTCTGGCTTCCGTCTCCTACATTCCACGGAAACTGCACTCTCAAAGGTCACCAATGACCTCCTGCTTGCCAAATCCAACGGCTCATACTCTATCCTAATCCTCGACCTCACAGCTGCCTTCGACACTGTGGGCCACCCCCTTCTCCTCAACACGCTATCCGACCTTGGCTTCACAGACTCCGTCCTCTCCTGGTTCTCCTCTTATCTCTCCGGTCGTTCATTCTCAGTTTCTTTGCAGGCTTCTCCTCCTCCTCCCATCCCCTTACTGTGGGGGTTCCCAAAGGTTCAGTGCTTGGTCCCCTTCTGTTCTCGATCTACACTCACTCCCTTGGTGACCTCATTCGCTCCCATGGCTTCAACTATCATCTCTACGCTGATGACACCCAGATCTACATCTCTGCCCCTGCTCTCTCCCCCTCTCTCCAGGCTCGCATCTCCTCCTGCCTTCAGGACATCTCCGTTTGGATGTCTGCCCGCCACCTAAAACTCAACATGTCCAAGACTGAACTCCTTGTCTTTCCTCCCAAACCTTGCCCTCTCCCTGACTTTCCCATCTCTGTTGACGGCACTACCATCCTTCCCGTCTCACAAGTCCGCAACCTTGGTGTCATCCTCGACTCCGCTCTCTCATTCACCCCTCACATCCAAGCCGTCACTAAAACCTGCCGGTCGGTCTCAGCTCCGCAACATTGCCAAGATTCGCCCTTTCCTCTCCATCCAAACCGCTATACTGCTGGTTCAAGCTCTCATCCTATCCCGTCTGGACTACTGCTTCAGCCTTCTCTCTGATCTCCCATCCTCGTGTCTCTCCCCACTTCAATCCATACTTCGTGCTGCTCCCCGGATTGTATTTGTCCAGAAACGCTCTGAGCATGTTACTCCCCACCTCAAAATCCCCAGTGGCTACCAATCAATCTGCACGTCAGGCAGAAACTCCTCACCCTCGACTTCAAGGCTCTCCATCACCTCGCCCCCTCCTACCTCACCTCCCTTCTCTCCTTCTACAGCCCAACCCGCACCCTCCGCTCCTCTGCCGCTAATCTCCTCACCGTGCCTCGTTCTCGCCTGTCCCGCCATCGACCCCCGTCCCACGTCATCCCCCGGGCCTGGAATGCCCTCCATCTGCCCATTCGCCAAGCTAGCTCTCTTCCTCCCTTCAAGGCCCTACTGAGAGCTGACCTCCTCCAGGAGGCCTTCCCAGACTGAGCCCCTTCCTTCCTCTCCACCTCTTCCCCCTCTCCATCCCCCCATCTTACCTCCTTCCCTTCCCCACAGCACCTGTATATATGTATATATGTTTCTACATATTTATTACTGTATTTATTTATTTATTTATTTTACCTGTACATATCTATTCTATTTATTTTATTTTGTTACTATGTTTGGTTTTGTTCTCTGTCTCCCCCTTTTAGACTGTGAGCCCATTGTTGGGTAGGGACTGTCTCTATATGTTGACAACTTGTACTTCCCAAGCGCTTAGTACAGTGCTCTGCACACAGTAAGCGCTCAATAAATACGATTGATTGATTGATTGATTGAGAAATTTAGTGACTTACTCAAGGTACCACAGCAGACAAGTGGCGGAGATGGAATTAGAACCCAGGCCCTCTGTCTATAATAATAATTTATTGAGCAGTTACTAAGTGCAGTGCACTGTCCTAAACATTTGGGAGAGTAAACACAACAAAGTTGGTACACACCTTCCCAGCCCACAAGGAGCTCACAGTCTAGCAGGCGATAAATATATTAATCAATCAATGGTACTTATTGAGTACCTCTTGTGGGCAGAACACTGTACTAAGCGCTTGGAAGAGTCCAGTACAACAGACTTGGTAGATACATTGTCTGCCAAAGATGAGCTTTCAGTCTAGAGGGAGAGAGCTGTATAGGAGGCTGAGTAAAAGACTCACTGGAATGCATCCAGCCCCAAGCTGTCATCAGCTTCAACTGCTCTGGTTGTCAGATCTCTCCCCCTTGTGAGAAATAATCAAGAGTTCAAGGGGGAACATCACTCAGTACAAAGCTCTCCTTTCTCCAGGAGAGACTAACAGGGAGGAAGAAAGGCATTGTTTTCCACAGTCCCTGTTCCAACAATTGCCAATGGTGGGGGTATTCAGTCATTCAATCAATCACATTTATTGTATTTTCTGGTAGTCCCAGTAAAGGGACCGGGGACACATCGGCTATTAATGCGGTGAGGAGATTCTGGTATCATGCACTCAAGGGTAGGAAAATTGCATCAGAAGGAACCGGGGTCCACAGTGCACATTGCTGCCTTGGTTTCCATGGATAGAGAAGTTGGATGGCTCAGAGGCAATTGGGGAATGATCAGCAGGAATTGGTGTGACAGGAAGAAATCCCAAGGAGCCTAGCTGCCTTGGGAATGAGAAATGGAGTGGGCTAGGTCAAAGCCACTTCGAAAGGAGAATCATGGGTTTTCCTTGACATTAAGGGAGTCATGTCTCCCTTCAGTGCCAGCATATTCATTCATTCAATCATATTTATTGAGCACATAATGTGTGCTGATCACTGTAGGTAACCACTTGAGAGAGTACAATATAAAAATAAACAGACACATCCCCTGCCCACAATGAGTTTAGAGTCTAGAAGACACTCTTTTGCCCCCACTGAAAAGAAGTTCTTTGACCCCTCTGGTATAACCCCTTGGCCCTCCTTTCATTGTACACCACCTGTGGTGCAGCATGGGCTAGTGGACAGTACATGGGCTGGGAATCAGTAGACCTGAATTCTAATTCCAACTCTGCCTCGACCTGCTGTGTGACTTTGGGGAAGTCACTTAACATATCTGAGCCTTGGCTTCCTCATCTATAAAATGAGAGTAAGATACCCACACTCCTTTCAATTTGACTGGAGACTATGCCTAATCTCATTATTTTATGTCCAGCCTTTCATTTAGTACCTGGCAAGTGCTTAATCAGTCAATCAGTCAGTGGTGTTTATTGAGCATTGACGGTGTGCAGATCACTGTACTAAGCACTCAGGAAAAGAAAATACATTAGAGTTGATAGGCACATCCCCTGACCACAAGGAGTTTGCCCTCTAGAGATGAAGGCAGACATTAAAATAAATGGATAAATTATAGGTATGTGCATATGTGCTATGGGGTTGAGGATGGGGTGAATACCAAGTGCTTAAAGGATAAAGATCCACGTGCAAGGGTGATGCAGAAGGGAGAAGGAAGAGAGGAAAAGAGGACTTAGTTGGGGAAGCCCTTTAGACAGAGATATAATTTTAACAAGTCTCAAGGTAGGGAGAGTAATGATCAGCCACATAGGAAGTGGGAGGGAGTTCCAGGCCAGAGCGAGGAAATGGGCAAGGGGTCGGCCAAGATATTGACAAGATTGAGGTCCAGAGAATACGGTGGCATTAGAGGAACTGAACAGGTCCGGGCATCAGAAGACCTGGGTTGTAATACCAGTTCCACCACTTACCTGCTGGTTGACCTGGGGCAAGTCGTCGTTCAGTGGAAATAGCCCCGGCCTTGGAGTCAGATGTCATGGGTTCAAATTCCGGCTCCACAAATTGTGGATAAGTGACTTGGGAAAGTCACTTATCTTCTCGTGTTTCAGTTACCTCATCTGTAAAATGGGGATTAAGATTGTGAGCCCCTCGTGCGACACCTTGCAACCTCCCCAGTGCTTAGAACAGTGCTTTGCACATAGTAAGCACTTAATAAATGCCATTGTTATTATTATTTTCCGTGCCTCAGTTTTCTCATCTGCTTAGTTGGGATTCAATACCTGTTCTCCCTCCTAATTCGACTGACAGCTCCATGTGGGACCTAATTATCTTGTATCTGCTCCAATGATTAGTTCAGTCGTAGCACACAGGAACTGCCTATACCACAGTTATTACCGGTATTATTACAATGAAGTATGTGGACTAAGTTGTAGTTGGAAATCAACAAGGTAAGGTAGGAGGGATTTTTCCTACTGGTAGAGTCAACCTGAATAGGATTTTTTTCTACCTGAGAAAATCCTCTGGGCTCAGAGGAAATGGGGGCATAGTCAGGGGAGGCCTCTTGAAGATTTGTTTTTAATAAGGATTTGAAGATGGAGAGAGTGATTGTCTGTCAGATATGAAGAGGGAGGGGATTCCAGGTTAGCGGCAGGACATGGGCTAGAGGTTGGTGGAGAGACTCCAGTCCATACTTTAATCTGCTGCCCGTATCATTTTTCTACATAAACCTTCAGGACTCATCACCCTATTCCCTAAAAAACTCCAGTCGTTGCCTATCCACCTCTGAATCAAATAGAAACTTCTCACCATTAGCTTTTAAGCACTCAATCACCTTGCTCCCTCCTAACTCACCTTGATATTCTCTTACTTCAAGCCAGCCCTCACACTTTGCTCCTTTAATGTTATCCTTCTCACTGTGACTTGATCTCTCCTGCCTCGCTGTTGACCCCTCACCCATGTACTGTCTCTGGCCTGGAACGTCCTCCTCCTCAAATCCGACAATTACTCTCCCCTATCAAAGCCTTTCTGAAGACACGTCCCCTACAGCAGGGCTTCCCTGACTGAGCCCCCTCTTTCCTCTTCTACCACTCCCTATTGCATCACCCTGTCTTCCTGACGTTGTTCTTCTTCCCTCCCAGCCCCCTCCCCGCACTTCTGTACATATCTGTCATTCATTTATTTATATTAACATCTGTCTCCCCCCTTCTAGACTGTAAGCTCATTGTGAACAGGTAATGTGCCTGTTTATAGTTGTTATATCCCAAGCGCTTAGTACAGTTCTCTGCACACAGTAAGCTCTCAATAAATACGATTGAATGAATGAATTTATAATACAGACAAGATGGAAGTATAGTGAGTTGATGGGCACCAGAAGAGTGAAATGTGTGGGCTAAGATGTAGTAAGAAATCGGGGAGATAAGGTAGGAGAGGACAAGGTGATTGAGTGTTTCAAAGTCTATAGTACGGAATTTCTCTTTGATGGACAACAATTAGGGGTTCTTGAGGAGTGGGGAAACATGTAGTGAATTTTTGGCCCAGAGTTGTCCCAAGCCCTGTCCACCGGGTTATCAAACGACAACAGAGAGAGCTTCTTCCTGATCCTCTTAAATGCCTCCTTGACTTCTTTGTTCTTCAAACCGTAGATAATAGGATTCAGCATTGGAATGATGACGGTGTAGAAGATGGACACCACCTTGCTCGGCTCCATGTTCGAGAAGGCACCGGGCTGGGCGCACATGAAGAAGACAGAGCCATAGAACAGACCCACCCCTACCAGGTGGGAGACACAGGTGGAGAAGGCTCTCATCCGTCGCTCTGGTGAGCTGATCCTCTGGATAGTAGAGACGACAAGGACATAGGAGATCGAGATGAGGGAGAAGGTGCCCACGCCACACAGGCCAAGCAAGACCAACTGGTTGGTCAGCGTGTCTGAGCAGGACAGGGTCAGGATAGGGATGAAGTCACAAAAGAAGCCGTCGATTTCATTGGGCCCGCAGAATGGTAACTGGAAGTTCATGGTGGTTTGGGTCACGGCATTGTCCACTCCCCAGAGGTACGATCCCCCCACCAGCAGCTGAAAGATTCCATGGGACATGATTGTGGAATAGTGGAAGGGGTCTCAGATGGCAATGAAGCGATCATATGCCACGGCAGCCAGGATGAAAACCTCCGTCGTCGCAAAGAGAGAGAGGAAGAAGAACTGAGCAGCGCAGCCAAAGAAGGAGATGGCTGCCCGCTCTTAGAGGAAATTAAGCGGAGCCCTGGGGGTGATAGTAGAGGAATAGCAGACTTCCAGGAGAGACAGACTGCAGAGGAAAGAGTACATGGCGGTATGAAGCTGGGGGTCCAGGCTTATAATGGCTACCATTCCGAGATTGCCCACCAAGGACACACAGTACAAGACCAGGAACGTTAGAAACAGCGTGTCTTGCAATGATGGCCCATCTCGGAACCCCAGGAGGACGAACTCAGTGACGGTGGTGAGATTCTCTATAGCCAATGGATCCCGGCTAGACCTTCTACTGGCATCTCCTGAGAGGGCCAGTGGAGGCACCCTGGACCAGTTGGGTCATGGTTATTTGCTGAAGATAATGACAATAATAATAATATTCATAATAATCATAGTCATAATGTGATTTGTTAAGTGCTTACTAGGTGCCAAGAACTGTTCTAAGAGTTTAAGTTTATACATAAATAAGCTACAGATCCCCTAGATTGTAAGCTCATAGAAGGCAGGAAATGTGTATGTTCATTGTTGTATTATACTTTCCCAAGTGCTTAGTCCAGTGCTTTGCACACAGTAAGTGCTCAATATATACAATTGAGTCAATGAATGGGACTTCTCTTATCTTAGGCTGAAGAGTCATTTCCGGCCCATAGCGACTTCCAGAATACCCCATATGTATCTGCAATTTTTCTGGTAGTGTATTCATAGAGTTTTCTTGGTAAAAATACAGAAGTGGTTTACCATTGTCTCCTTATGTGCAGTAAATTGAGTCTCTACCCGTGAATCTCTCTCATGACACTGCTGCCCAGCATAGGTAAGTTTTGACTTGTAGCAGATTGCCTTCCACTCACTGCCACTGCCCAAGGTAGGAATGGAATAGGTAGGCCCCTGATTAACTCTTCCTCCCATAGCTGAGACTGGTAGAGTACTGGATACTCTCTAGGTGCGATCCTGAGACGGTAATGAATGGGTAGATAAAAGATAATCAGGTCCCGCAAGGGGCTCACAGTTTAATTGGACGAGAGAACAGGTTCTGAATACCCCTTTGGAGGTGAGAGATCTGAGGCACAGAGAAGTCAGGTGATTGCCCAAGGCCCCACAACAGAGAAATGATGGAGCCAGAATTAGAACCTAGGTCCTCGGACTCCCAGGTCTGTGCTCTTCGCTAACAATGACCCATAAATTCACTCTTGGCAATGAAAACCATTCATCAGTTGCCCTGTTGAACGTGCACTAGAAGCTGGTCTCTCTTTTTGCAGTGAATCTAAGATTCACAGCCTTATAGGAGAAATGGGCAAGGCTTAGAGGAAAGAGCACAGACCTCGGAGTCAGCTCATTATGGTCAGGGAATGTGCCTGCTAATTCTGTTGTATTGTACTCTTCCAAGAGCTTACAACAGTGCTCTGCACATAATACTTGCTCAATAAATACAATTGACTGATAGTGCAGGCTCTGCCACCTGTCTCCTGTGTGACCTTGTGCAAGTCCCGTAACTCCTCTGCCCCTCAGTTCCCTCATCTGTAAAATCCTCCTCACTTTGATTTAGGCTGTGAGCTCCAAGTCGGATAGGGATTGTGTCCAACCTGATGAGCTTGTACTTCCCAAGCGCTTAATACAATGCTCTGCACACAGTAAGCGCTCAATAAATACGATCGATTGATTGATTGATTGAGCTTGTGTCTACCCCAGGACTTCGTAGACTGCCTGGAACTCAGTAAGTGCTTAGTAAATACCATAAAAAATGATTGGACACCCACAAAGATCTTGTACAGGTTGTGTTCTCCTCCCAAGTGGGTTTCTGGGTTGAAAGCAATCTGAATTCTTAAATAACAGCTCCTCTTTTTATCTGCCCCCTACCAAAGGGGCCTGGATCACCTTCCCAAACCATTTTAGAACCAAAGGCTGCCCAGGTTTTCAGGGATTATTGTGACTTTCTGTATTTTAGGATGGGTGAGAGACTATACCCCCTCTTAGGGTCACACCTGGAGAGTTTCCACTTCTCTACCAGTCTTTACCTCTACCTTGTTGGTTCAATCTCTCATACTATCCTGACTGGATTACAGCATCAGACTCCTTTCTGATCTCCCATCCTCCTGTCTCTTCCCCACTTCAGTCTATACTTCACTCCGTTTCCCGGATTATCTTTGTATAGAAACGCTCTTGTCATGTCACTCCCCTCCTCAAAAATCCCCAGTGGTTGCCTATCAACCTTCGAATCAAGCAAAAACTCCTAACTATTGGTTCCAAAGCTCTCCATCACCTCGCCCCCTCCTACCTCACCACCCTTCTTTCCATGTAAAGCCCAGCCTGTACACTCTGCTCTTCTGCCGCTAACCTCCCTACTGTGTCATTCTTGCCTGTCCCGCCATCAACCCCTTGCCCACGTCCTTCCTCTGGACTGGAATGCCCTCCCTCCACATATCCGTCAAACTAGCTCTCTTCCTCCATTCAAAGCCCTACTGAGAGCTCGCCTCCTCCAGGAGGCTTTCCCAGACTGAGCCCCTTTTCGCTCCCCTCCTCCCCTCACCATCACCCCCTCCCTCCCTCTGCCCGACCCCCTTCCCCTCCCCACAGTACTTATATATATTTGTACATATTGATTACTCTATTTATTTTATTTGTACATATTTACTATATTTTATTAATGATGTGTATATAGCTATAACTCTATTCATTCTGATAGGATTGACATCTGTATACTTGTTCTGTTTTGTCTGTCTCCCCCTTCTAGACTTTGAGCCTGTTGTTGGTAGGAACCACCTCTACATGTTGCCGATTTGTACTTCCCAAGCGCTTAGTACAGTGCTCTGCATACAGTAAGCACTCAATAAATACGATTGGCAATGTAAATGAATGAGTCAATCAGAGGCCTCTCCTTTTCATTCCTAGTTTGGGAAGTGGCTAGCGAGTGGAAGACAATCTCCTACATGTCAAAACGTCCCTGTGCTGGGCAGCAGCGGCATGGGAGAGAGTCAAAGACAGAGATTCGAGTTTACTGCGTGGAAGGTGGCAATGGTAAACCACTTCCATATTTTCACCAAGAAAACTCTACGTATACACTACCAGAATGATTGCAGATGGAGAGCAGGGCATTCTGGGAGAGATGTGTCCATGGACTCGCCATGGGTCGGAAATGCCTCGACGGCATAAGGCAAGACAAAAGAGACTATGGATTTAGAGGAATCAGAAGTTATAATCTGTATTTTTAGAGAAGCAGCATGACCTAGAGGAAAGTGTATGAGCCAAAAATTCAGAGGACCTGGGTTCTAATACTGCCTCCACCACTTTTAGTTGCTGTGTGACCTTGGACAAGTCATTTCTCAGTGCCTCAGTTATCTCATTCTGTAAATTGGGGATTAAAACTTTGAGCCCCACGTGGGACATGGATTCTGTACAACCTGATTAGTTCATATCTACCCCAGCCCTCAGAACAGTGCCTGGCACATAGGAAGTGCATAACAAATGCCACAAATAAACAATCCAGGATCTGTCATTTAAGTTCTGAATGACCCGAGGAAAGTCATTTAACTTCTCTATTACTCACTTACCTCCTCTGTGAAATGTGGATTCAATACCTGTTCTTCCTCAGTCAGCCAAACCTATGTATTGAGAGCTCACCATTCATTCAGTCAGTCATATTTATTGAGCACTTACTATGTGTAGAGCACTGTACTAAGAGCCTAGGATAGTACAATATAACAATACCCCTCCTAATTAGACTCCGAGTCCCATGTGCGACCTGATTATTTTGTGACTACCCCAGCATGTATACAGTTCTAGCACAGAGTAAGTACTCAACAAATGCCACAATTATCACTACTCTTCTCAGCACCATCACGTGCTCAACAAATCCCACTGATCGACTTTAAGAATGAAAAAGACCTGGAACAGGGTAGGAGGGAAGTACTGGTGTTTCTGATCTTGGTGATTTTCCAGGTCCTGGAACAGAGGGCTAGACTTGACAGAGGGCTGCCCGGGTCATTTTTATACCTTAATGTTTAGGCCATGTTTTCCCACTCCTCCAGAACATCCATTGATTGCCCATACACCTCCTCATCAAACAGTAACTTAGACTTTAAAGCAATCAATCACCTTCCCCTCCTGCCTCACCTCACTGCTCGCCTACGAAACCCAGCCTGCACACTTCATTCTTCTAATGCTAACCTTCTCACTACCTTGGTCGATTTCACCACCTACGTTTCTCCCACATCTTTCCTTTGGCTTGGAACACCCTCCCTCCTCATACTAGGTAGACAATTATTCTCCCCTCCTTAAAAGTCTTCAAAGTCCCTCCACCCCACCTCACCCACTAACCAACTTGGTCACACCCTCGATCTCATCATCGCCTATGCTGCACTATATCCACCCTCACCAACTCTGAAATCCCTCTCTCTGATCATAACCTTCTCACCTGCCTACTCACTCACACTCCTCTCCCCTGTAAATCTATATTACTACCTCACAGAGACCTCTGCTGTCTCGACCCCATCCATCTTTCTCAGCGCATAACACCCCACTTGGCCTCCCTTTCCACTCCACCCAATCTTGATGACTAGATTACTGCTCTCAGCTCTAACCTCTCTCCTCGAGTCAACTCGCTCGCTCCCCTTTCCCTTCGCTGCTCTCGTACCACTAACACACAGCCTTGGATCATTGCCACTGTCCGCCTCCTTCACTCTTATGCTCGAGCTGCTGAACACTGCTGGCGAAAGTCTAAACACCAAGCCAACCTTGTTCACTTCAAGTTTATCCTTTCCTGCCTTAACTCTACCCTCTCCTCTGCCAGGCAAAACTATTTCACCTCCCTTATTGACACCCATGCCCATCATCCCCGTCAGTTCTTTCGTACATTTAACTCCCTTCTCAGGCCCCCTGTTCCTCCCCCTCCTCCATCCCTCACCCCAAACGATCTGGCCTCTTACTTCATTAGTAAAATTAACTCCATCAAGTCTGAGCTCCCCAAAGTCACTCCTCCCCCTTCTCCAACCCCCCTGCTTTCAGCCCTCTCTGCTACTCTCCCATCCTTCCCAGCAATCTCTTCTAAATGCCATCATTATTATTATCTCCTCCCTCCTCGCAGTGCTACACCATCCACCTGTGCTTCAGACCCCATTCCCTCTCATCTTATGAAATCTCTCTTCCCTTCCCTCCTCCCCTCCTTAACGTCCACCTTCAACAGCTCATTCTCAACTGGTTCCTTCCTCTCTGCCTTCAAACATGCCCACATCTCCCCCATCCTAAAAAAACTATCTCAACCCCACTTCCCCTCCTAGTTATCGCCCTATCTCCCTCTTATCATTCCTTTCCAAACTCCTAGAACGAGTCGTGTACACCCACTGCCTCGAATTCTTCAACGCCAACTCTCCTTGACCCCCTCCAATCTGGCTTCCGTCCCCTACACTCCACCGAAACTGCCCTCTCAAAGGTCACCAATGACCTCCTTCTTGCCAAATCCAACGGCTCTTACTCTATCCTAATCCTTCTCGACCTCTCAGCTGCCTTCGACACTGTGGGCCACCCACTTCTCCTAAACACACTATCCAACCTTGGCTTCACAGACTCCGACCTCTCCTGGTTCTTCTCCTATCTCTACGGCCATTCATTCTCAGTCTCCTGTGCGGGTTCCTCCTCCCCGTCCCATCCCCTCACTGTAGGGGTTCCTCAAGGGTCAGTTCTTGGTCCCCTTCTGTTCTCTATGTACACTCACTCCCTTGGTGAACTCATTCGCTCCGACAATTTCAACTATCATCTCTATGATGATGACACCCTAATCTACATTTCTGCCGCTGCTCTCTCTCCCTCCCTTCAGGCTCCTGTCTCCTCCTGCCTTCAGGACATCTACATCTAGATGTCTGCCTGCCATCTAAAACTCAATATGTCCAAAACTGAACTCCTTATCTTCCCTCCCAAACCCTGCCTTCTCCCCGACTTTCCCGTCACTGTAGACGGAACTACTATCCTCCCCTTCTCACAAGCCCGCAAACGTGGAGTCATCTTCGACTCTGTTCTCTCGTTCACCCCTCACGTCCAATCCGTCACCAAAACCTGCCGGTCTCACCTCCACAACATCGCCCTGTTCCGCCCTTTCCTCTCCATCCAAACCGATACCTTGGTGGTTCAATCTTTCATCTTATCCCGACTGGATTACTGCATCAGCCTCCTCTCTGATCTCCCATCCTCCTGTCTCTCCCCACTTCAGTATATACTTCACGCTGCTGCCCGGATCATCTTTGTGCAGAAACTCTCTGGACATGTTACTCCCCTCCTCAAAAATCTCCAGTGGCTGCCTGTCAACCTATGCATCAAGCAAAAACTTCTCACTCTCGGCTTCAAGGTTCTACGTCAACTCGCCCCCTCCTACCTCACCTCCCTTCTCTCCTTCTACAGCCCAGCCCGCACCCTCCACTCCTCTGCCGGTAACCTCCTCACTATACCTCGTTCTCACCTGTCCCGCCATCGACCCCTGGCCCTCATCCTCCCCCTGGCCTGGAATTCCCTCCCTCTACACATCCGCCAAGCTAGCTCTCTTCCTCCCTTCAAAGTCCTACTGAGAGCTCACCTCCTCCCAGAGGTATTCCCAGACTGAGCCCCCTTTTTCCTCTCCTCCTCCCCATCCCTCCCGCCCTACCTACAGATTTATCACTATTTATTTTACTTGTACACATTTACTATTCTATTTATTTTGTTAATGATGTGCATTTAACTTTAATTCTATTTGTTCTGATGACTTGACATCTGTCTACATGTTTTGTTTTGTTGTCTGTCTCCCCGTTCTAGACTGTGAGCCCATGGTTGTGTAGGAATCGTCTCTTTATGTTGCCAACTTGTAGTTCCCAAGCGCTTAGTACAGTGTTCTGCACATAGTAAGCGCTCATTAAATACGATTGGATGAATGAATGAGTTAAAGACACATCTCCACCAAAAGGCCTTCCCTGACTAAGCCCTCCTTTCCTCTTTTACCACTCCCTTCTCATTTCCCTGACTTGCTCCCTTTATTCATCCCCTCTCCCAGCCCCATAGCACTTAAGTACGTAGATGTAATTAATTGATTTATATTTCTATCCGTCTCCCCTTCTAGACAGTAAGTTCATTCTGAGCAAGGAATGTGTCCATTTATCGTTGTATTGCACTCTTCCAAGCACCTTGTATAGTGTTCCGCTCAATAAATATGATTGAATCAATGTATGAATTTGATAGCCTGTGTGACATGCTCTCATTGTGGAAGGAGGAGATGGCTAAGTGTGGGTATCTATTCCCACCTGTGCTTTCATTGCTAGCTTTGGGTTACATAGAGTCCATTCACACATGCAAATGTGACTGAAAAACCTAGTGAGAGTTCAGCTGTATCGTATTCTGTCAAAGGTGAACACAATACCTTCTACCTTTCTACCCTTCTACCCTAATAGGCTGTGCCAGTACTTCCCTTCTCTCCATTATCCTTTTTCAATCTTGTCTCAGAGCCCTTCCGCTAAGCTGTCTAGGTATCCTGTAATCATCCATTCTCCTGACAACTGCCTACCAGCCTCAAGTAGAATTGTCTTTGAAACTAAAGGAGGAATGTTCACTAAGGAGTCTTCTCCCTCTTTATTCAACCCTCAAAAGCCCGTTTCCCTGGATGCACCAGAGGAGAGAAGCAGCATGGCCTAGTGGATAGAGCAAGGGCCTGGGAGTCAGAAGGACCTGGGTTCTAATCTTGGCTCTGTCACTTGTCTGCTGTGTGATCTTGGGGAAGTCATTTCACTTCTTTGAACCTCGGTTACCTTATCTGTAAAATGGGGATTAAGACTCATTGTGGGCAGGGAATGTGTCTGTTTATTGCCATAGTGTACTCTCCCTAATGCTTAGTACAGAGCTCTGCACATAGTAGGTGTTCAATTAATAAAATTGACTCACTGTGAGCCCCATGTGGGACATGATCTGTGTCCAACCTGATTAACTTGTAGAGAAGCAACGTGACTCAGTGGAAAGAGCATGGGCTTTGGAGTCAGAGGTCCTGTGTTCAAATCCCAACTCCACCAATTGTCAGCTGTGTGACTTGGGAAAGTCACTTATCTTATCTGTGCCTCAGTTACCTCATCTGTTAAGTGGGGATTAAGACTATGAGCCCCCCGTGGGACACTCTGATCACCTTGTAACCTCCCCAGTGCTTAGAACAGTGATTTGCACATAATAAGTCCTTAATAAATGTCATTATTATTATTATTATTACCCCAGGGCTTAGAACAGTGCCTGGCACATGGTAGGTTGATACCATTCATTCCCTCTAGCCACCCTCAAAACAAATACATCTTTCCCCTCACCTCACGTCCACAGTGCCTCTGAGGATGGGTAAGAGTCTGTCTCTCTCTCTCTCCATCCCTGCAGGAGCTCTGTAATTATGCTTCCCTGCCAAGCTTCTGTCTGGCTCACTGAGACCAGCAACAGGTGGGCAACCTTGGCCGCTAGGGATGAGTTTATCTGTCGGTGGTGTTGCTTTGTTGAGATCGCTACCCCCCAGCAGTCTGGGTGTCAGGAGATTGGATGAACCCTGTTCCCCTGTGCCCAGGTGGGAGAGTCTGTCCCCAGAGAAGGAAGATCACTCAGCCCAGACGTTGCCACTGTCTCAAAGGAACACCAAAGACTCATAGGCTCCCGGCTGAATAACTGCCCTTCTTTTTCCTAGACATACCCATTTCCCTGCTATAACTATCCATGGGTTACCCAGAACAGTTATTTTGCAGAGGGGCTGGCCATATGCTACTCTGGGTACCGTGTTGAGAAGAAGTCTCAGTTAGCACTCATCCTAAATTCTCCCTTTATGCACCCAAGAGAAACAGTGTGGTTTAGTGGAAAGAGCCTTGCACTGGAAGTTAGAGGACTTAGCTTCTAACCCCAGCTCCAATATTTTCACTGTGCATACGTTCATTGGCCAAAGCAGAACAGAAAATCTTGCAAGCTTGTTAGGGGCAGGGAATGTGTCCATCAATTCTGTCGCATTGTGCTCTTCCAAGTGCTTAGTACAGTGAAGCAGCGTGGCTCAGTGGAAAGAGCATGGGATTGGGAGTCAGAGGTCATGGGTTCTAATCCTTGCTCCACCGATTGTCAGCTGTGTGACTTTGGGCAAGTCACTTAACTTCTCTATGCCTCAGTTACCTCATCTGTAAAATGTGGATTTAGACTGTGAGCCCAACGTGGGACAACCTTGATTACCTTGTATCCCCCCCAGCGCTTAGAACAGTGCTTGGCACATAGTAAGTGCTTAACAAATACCATGATTATTATTATTACAGTGCTCTGCAGCACAATATGAGCTCAATAAATATGATTGTTTGATTGGAATCATTCAATTGCTAATTCATTTATGTTACTGTATATCTCATTCATTCATTCAATCTTATTTACTGAGTGCTTACTGTGTACAGAGCACTGTACTAAGTGCCTGGGAAGTACAAGTCGGCAACGCAGACTGTATAGTTGGCAACATAGACTCCCTTCTATACTGTAAACTTTCTATGGACAAGAAACATGTCTACCAATTATGTTGTTTAGCAGTTTCTCAACCGCTTGGTATAGAACTCTGCTTACACTAACCGCTTAATAAATAACATTGATTGATTATGGGCAGCTTTAAGGATGAGGAGAGCTGTGGCCTGGCAGTTTTGCCAGGGACCATGGGGTATGTGGATTTCAGGCTATTTCAGGCACCAGTGACCTCAACAGATTTTCAGTGACCATCTCTCTCCTGTCTTCAGTCTAGACCACTCTTTACTGCTTAAAAGCATCTTTCTAACACTTTTATTGAGAAAGCATCATGCTCCTTCTCAAAATAATAACAATAATATTAAGGATGGTACTTGTTAACTGCTTACTATATGCCAAGCATTGTTCTAAGGCTTGGAGTAGTTACGTTCACAGCCACAGACCCATATTACCACTGGCAGCTCCATCTTCAAACCAAAAAACAGCTCTAATATTTTTCTATGGTATTTTGTGAGCACTTACTATGTGCTAGGCAATGTCCAAAGCTTTGGGGTAGATATATGCTTATTAGGTTGCACAAAGTCCTTGTCCTGCATGGGATTTAAAGTCTTAACCCACATTTTACAGATGAAGTAACTGAGGCACAGAGAAGTGAAGTAACGTACCCAGGGTCACACAGCATACAGGTTACAGAGCAGCGATTTGAACTTAGGCCCTTCTATCTCCCAGGCCAGTGTTCTATCTATTACACCACTGTTCTGCAAAGCAACAAGTAGAGTAAGTATGCATAAGTAGTAAATGCTAAAAAAGTAACAATGCACTACAAAATAAGCAAGTGAGGGGTAAATTATAGATCAATTTTGCTCAATAAATACGATTGATTGATTTTTTAAAATGGTGTTTGTTAAGTGCTTTCTAAGGATCGGACACTGTTCTATGGACTGGGGTAAATTAATCAATCGATCAATTGTATGTTTGAGACTTACTACGTGCAGAGCACTGTACTAAGTACTCGGGAGAGTACAATTCAACAGAATTAGCAGACATGATCCCTGCCCATACTGAGCTTACAGTCTAGAGGGGGAGACTAACATTAATAGCAATAAATAAGGAATGTGTAATATATAGCTTAAAGATGTATATGTAAGTGCTGGGATTGGGGTTGGGGTGACTATCAAGTGTCCAAAAATCGCAGTTTGAAGTGTATAGATGACTCAGAAAGAGCGAGTCGGGGAAAAGAGGGCTTAATCAGGGAAGGTCTCTTGGAGGAGGAGATACAGGGGTAGATACATGGATATACAGGCTAGATGCAAGATAATCAGGCTGAAGAGACTCTCTGTCCCACATGGGGCTCACAGTCTAAGTAGGAGAGAGAACAGGGATTGAATCTCTATTTTACAGTTGAAAGTGAGGCACAGAGAAGGTAAGTGATTTGCCCAAGGTTAGCAGGCAAGTGGCAGACTCCGAGATTAGAGCCCAGGCCCTCTGTCTCCCAGGCCCCAGATCTTTCCACTAGGCTGCATCACTCCTTGTGCAATAGTAGTAAAGGAAATAATAGTAGAAGAGGAAGCGGATTGAATTTTTTGCCAGTAGCCTCAATCTGGGGGTCAGTCAGTCAGTCAAACTTGTTTATTGAATACTTACTGTGTGTAGAGCAGTAAACGTAACGCTTAGGAGAGTACAATACAACAACATAACATAAGCATTTCCTCCACAAAACAATCTTACAGTCCAGAGGGGGAGACAGACATTAATATAAAAAAAACTGAGAGTCTACTTGGTGACCCCTAGGCTCTGTTTCGTCAGTAGTTTCAGAAAATTTATTCCAGGGCAAAGACTTTAATACTGAGCAAATTCCTTTCCCACTGAAGGCTTCCCCCAGGGTATTCTTTATGTCCCTGTTCCTCAGGCTATGAATAACAGGATTCAGAGTTGAGGATATTACGGCATAGAACAAAGGGAGGAGAAAGTCCAGAACAGAAGGGAAATCAGGAACTTGATTGAGGTATTCAAACCCACCGGAGGAAAGAAACAAGGTGACCATGACGAGGTGGGGCAGGCAGATGAAGAAGGCTTTGGCTTGGCCCCCGGTAGATGGCATCCTCAGCGCGGCCCAGAAGATGATGACATAAGATTAAATGATTAAAATCAAAGTGAAAAAAGCCACAGTAACGAAGAGACAGATAGCACCCACTTCTCCCGCTGTGTCTCCAGGGCAGAAGAACTTTAATACCTGGGGGACATCGCAGAAGAAATCACCGCGGGGCCACAGAAGGTCAGAGAGAAGATATTAGAGACATGAAGGATCCCCATGAGTTGCCCACTAAGCCACGAGACAAGGGTCATATTCCCACAGGTGGACCCTGAAAACATGATGACAGCATAGTGCAGGTGGAGGCAGTTGGCCATGTAATGGTCCTAGGACATCGTCGTGAGGATGCCCACCTCCAAACAGCCACAGAGGGTAAAAAACAGGACCTGAAGACAACATACAGCCGAGGAATTAGATCTACTAATTATCACGGCATTACTAACGAACTCGGGGAGATGAGGCAGAGGTATAGGTTCAAGGTTCAGTTCTCGGTCCCCTTCTGTTCTCGATCTACACTAACTCCCTTGGTGAACTCATTCGCTCCCACGGCTTCTACTACCATCTCTACGCTGATGACACCCAAATCTGCATCTCTGTCCCTGCTCTCTCTCCCTCCCTTCAGGCTCGCATCTCTTCCTGCCTTCAGGACATCTCCATCTGGATGCCTGCCCGCCACCTAAAACTCAACATGTCCAAGACTGAACTCCTTGTCTTCCCTCCCAAATCCTGCCCTCTCCCTGGCTTTCCCGTCACTGTGATGGCACTTACCATCCTTCCCATCTCACAAGCCCGCAACCTTGGTGTCATCCTCGACTCTGCTCTCTTGTTCACCCCTCACATCCAAGCCGTCGCCAAAACCTGCCGGTCTCAACTCCGCAACATTGCCAAGATCTGCCCTTTCCTCTCCATCCAAACTGCTACCCTGCTCGTTCAAGCTCTTATCCTATCCCGTCTGGACCACTGTATCAGCCTCCTCTCAGATCTCCCATCCTCCTGTCTCTCCCCACTTCAATCCATACTTCACGCCGCTGCCCGGATTGTCTTTGTCCAGAAACGCTCTGAGCATGTTACTCCCCTCCTCAAAAATCTCCAGGGGCTACCAATCAACTTACGCATCAGGCAGAAACTCCTCACCCTCGGCTTCAAGGCTCTCCATCACCTCGCCCCCTCCTACCTCACCTCCCTTCTCTCCTTCTACAGCCCAGCCCGCACCCTTCACTCCTCTGCCGCTAATCTCCTCACAGTGCCTCGTTCTCGCCTGTCCCGCCGTCAACCCCCGGCCCACATCATCCCCCTGGCCTGGAATGCCCTCCCTCCCCACATCCGCCAAGCTAGCTCTCTTCCTCCATTCAAGGCCCTACTGAGAGCTCACCTCCTCCAGGAGGTCTTCCCAGACTGAGCCCCCTCTTTCCTCTCCCCCTCCTTCCCCTCTCCATCACCTCGCCTGATCTCCTTCTCTTCCCCACAGCACCTGTATGTATGTATATATGTTTGTACGTATTTATTACTCTATTTATTTATTTTACTTGTACATATCTATTCTATTTATTTTATTTTGTTAATATGTTTTGTTTTGTTCTCTGTCTCCCCCTTCTAGACTGTGAGCCCACTGTTGGGTAGGGACCGTCTCTATATGTTGCCAACTTGTACTTTCCAAGCGCTTAGTACAGTGCTCTGCACACAGTAAACGCTCAATAAATACTATTGATTGATTGATTGATTGTATACAGGGGTGTTGAGGTTCCGGTCAAGAGCAGTGATGATGATGATGATGAGGGGATTCCCCATTAGGGCCTCCAGGTAGACTAGCAGGAACAGCACGGCAGAGACCAGCTGCAGCTCCCGGATCTTATAAAACCCCGGGAGGAGGAATTCCCTTACCATGGTGACATTGACCATGGGCCAGAAGGTGCCTATGTTGACTAAGAGAGGGGAAATGTAGGCAGTTTTACCCAAAGGTTAGAGCACTGGGTTGGAAATCATGTTACCAGGTTCCAGCTCTGCGACTGGCTTGCTTTGTGCACTTAGAAAGGTTTAGTATTCTCTCCGTGTCTCTGTTTCCTCGTCTGTTAAATGGTGATCACGCAGATTGTGAGCCCTAGGTCAGGACTGTGACCTATCTAACAATAGTTATGATATTTACTCAGTGCTTACTGTGTGCAGAGCACTGTACTAAGTACTTGGGAGAGCTTTTTTAAAGCTAAAAAAACCCTCTCTTGACCCCACTGCCCCTTCTAGTTATCACCCTATCTCCCTCCTACCCTTCCTTTACAAACTCCTGGAACGAGTCGTCTACACTCGCTGCCTCGAATTCCTCAACTCTAACTCTCTTAGAACCCCTCCAACCTGGCTTCTGTTCCCGACACTCTAGGGAAACTGCCCTCTCAACGGTCACCAACGACCTCCTCCTTGACAAATCCAATGGCTCCTACTTCATCCTAATCCTCGTCGACCTCTTAGCTGCCTTCGACACTGTGGACCACCCCTTCTTCTTCACAGACTCTGTCCACTCTTGGTTCTCTTCATCTCTCTGGCCATTCATTCTCAGTCTCCTTTGCGGGTTCCTCCTCCCGCTCCCATCCCCTTAGTGTAGGAGTTCCTCAAGGGTCAGGTCTTGATCCCCTTCTGTTCTCTATCTAAACTCACTCCTTTGGGGAACTCATTCGCCCCCACAGCTTCAACTATCATCTCTACGCTGATGACACCCAAACCTACATCTCCACCCTTGCTCTCTCTCCCTCCCTCCAGGCTCGTATCTCCTCCTACCTTCAGGACATCTCCTTCTGGATGCCTGCCCGCCATCTAAAATTCAACATGTCCAAGACTGAAGTCCTTATCTTCCCTCCCAAACCCTGTCCTCTCCCTGACGTTCCCGTCGCTGTGGACAGCACTACCATCCTTCCCATCTCACAAGCCCGCTACCTTGGTGTCATCCTCGACTACGCTCTCTCGTTCACCCCTCACATCCAATCCGTCACCAAAACCTGCCCGTCTCACCTCCGCAACATCGCCAAGATCTGCCCTTTCCTCTCCATCCAAATCGCCACCTTGCTGGCTCAATTTCTCATCCTTTCCCGACTGGATTACTGCATCAGCCTCCTTTCTGATCTCCCATCCTCCTGTCTCTCCCTGCTTCAGTCTATACTTCCCTCTGCTGCCCGAATTATCTTTGTACCGAAACGCTCTGGGCATGTCACTACCTTCCTCAAAAATCTCCAGTGGTTACCTGTCAACCTTCAAATCAAGCCACACCTCCTCACTCTCGGCTTCAAGGCTCTCCATCACCTCGCCCCCTCCTACCTCAATCCCCTTCTCTCCTTCTACAGCCCAGCCCGCACCCTCTGCTCCTCTGCCACTAACCTCCTCACTGTGCCTTGTTTTCGCCTGTAACTAAAAGTGGTGGAGGCAGTATTAGAACCCAGGTCCTCTGACTTCCTGGCTCATACTCTTTCCTCTAGGTCACGCTGCATCTCTAATAATACAGATTCTAACTTATGATTACTCTAAATCCATAGTTTCTCTTGTCTTGCCTTATGCCGTCGAGTCATTTCCGACCCATTGCGACTCCACGGGCACATCTCTCCCAGAATGCCCTGCTCTCCATCTGCTGTCATTCTGGTAGTGTATACATAGATTTTTCTTGGTGAAGATACGGCAGTGGCTTACCATTGCCACCTTCCACGTAGTAAACTCGAGTCTCCGTCCTTGAATCTCTCCCATGCCACTGCTGCCCAACGCAGAGGAGTTTTGACTTGTAGCAGATTGCCTTCCACTCGCTAGCCACTGCCCAAACTAGGAATGGAATGGGTATGCCTATGCTTGACTCTCCATCCCGTAGCCAAGACAGGTAGAGTAGTGGAAGCTTTCCAGGTGTGACCCTGAGCGGGGGCATAGTCTCTCACCCATCCTGAAATACAGAAAGTCACAATGATCCTTGACAACTTGGGCATCCCTTGGTACTAAAATGGTCTGGCGACGTGATCTAGTCCCCTTTGGTAGGGAGCAGAAAAAAGAGGAGACTTTTTTAAGAATTCAGATTGCTTTCGGCTTTTGGCTTCAAGGCTCTCTATCATCTCACCCCCTCCTACCTCACCTACCTCTCTCCTTCTACAGCCCAGCCCGCACCCTCCGCTCCTCTGCTGCTAATCCCCTCAGCTTGCCTCGTTCTCGCCTGTCCCGCCATCGACCCCCGGCCCACGTCATCCCCCGGACCTGGAATGCCCTCCCTCTGCCCATCCGCCATGCTAGCTCTCTTCCTCCCTTCAAGGCCCTACTGAGAGCTCATCTCCTCCAGAAGGGCTTCCCAGACTGAGCCCCTTCCTTCCTCTCCCCCTCGTCCCCCTCTCCATCCCCCCGTCCTACCTCCTTCCCTTCCCCACAGCACTTGTATATATGTATATATGTTTGTACATATTTATTACTCTATTTATTTATTTATTTTGCTTGTACATTTCTATTCTATTTATTTTATTTTGTTAATATGTTTGGTTTTGTTCTATGTCTCCCCCTTCTAGACTGTGAGCCCACTGTTGGGTAGGGACTGTCTCTATATGTTGCCAACTTGTACTTCCCAAGCGCTTAATACAGTGCTCTGCACACAGTAAGCGCTCAATAAGTTCAATGGATTGATTGATTGATCCCAGAAGCCCACTTGGGAGGAGAACACAGCCTGTACAAGATTTTTGTGGGTGTCCAATCTTTTTTAAATGGTATTTGTTAAGTACTTACTGACTGCCGGGCAGTCTACTAAGTCCTGGGATAGATACAAGCTCATCAGGTTGGACAAAATCCCTATCCCAGATGGGGCTCACAGCCTAAACGGGAATGAGGAGGATTTAATCTCCATTTTACAAATGAGGGAGCTGAGGGGTAGAGAAGTTAGGGGACTTGCTCAAGGTCACACAGCAGACAAGTGGCAGAGCCTGCACTATCAGTCAATTGTATTTATTGAACAAGTACTATGTGCAGAGCACTGCTCTAAGCTCTTTAAGAGTACAATACAACAGAATTAGCAGACACATTCCCTGAACATAATGAGCTGACTCCAAGACCTGTGCTCTTCCCTCTAAGCCTTACTTCTTCTCCTATAAGGTTGTGAATCCTAGATTCACTGCAAAAAGAGAGACCAACTTCTTGTGCACTTTCAACAGGACAAATGATGAATGTTATTTGATGTCAAATGGCAGGCAAGCCTACCAAGAGCGAATGTATGGGTCACTGTCAGCAAAGTACACAGGCCTGGGAGTCAGGAGACCTGGGTTTTAATCCCAACTACACCACTTGCCTGCTGTGTGACCTTGGGCAAGTCACTTGAGGACTCTATGCCGTAGTTTTCTTATCTGCAAAATGGGGATTAAATACTTAATCTTGTGGGCAGGGAACTCTGTTATGTTATACCCTCCCAAGTGCTTACTGTAGTGCCTTGTACAAAGTAAGCGCTCAATAAACGATTGACTGATTGAAGTACCCTAACCTCTGTGTGGATAATATTTCCTACTTCTTCCTATTTCAGAGGGATATTTTGAGGATACAATGAGAAAATTTGTCATAAACAAAATCCCTGCTCAGCCAATTGTCTGATGTGTGATCTTAGGCAAGTCACTTTGCTTCTCTTTGTCTCAGTTCCCTCATCAGCAAAATGGGGATTCAGTATCTGTTCTTTCCCCTACTTAGACTGTCAGCCCCTCCTGAACAGGGACTGTGTCCAAAATGACATAGCTACCCCAGCTCTTAGTACAGTGGCACGCAGTAAGTGCTTAACAAATGTTTTTCTACTTTCTCCTCTTCTTCTTCCTCCTCCTCCTCCTCTACTTTCAATCAATCAATCAATCGTATTTACTGAGCGCTTACTGTGTGCAGAGCACTGTACTAAGCCCTTGGGAAGTACAAGTTAGCAACATATAGAGATGGTCCCTACACAACAGCGGGCTCACAGTCTAGAAGGGGGAGACAGACAACAAAATAAAACATATTAACAAAATAAAATAATTAGAATAAATATGTACAAATAAAATAAATAAATCAATAGAGTAATAAATAAGTACAAACATATACATAAATATACAGGTGCTGTGGGGAGGGGAAGGAGGTAAGAAGAGGGGCATGGGGAGGGAGAGGAGGGGGAGCGGAAGTAGGGGGCTCAGTCTGGGAAGGCCTCCTGGAGGAGGTGAGCTCACAGTAGTCCCTTGAAGGGAGGAAGAGAGATAGCTTGGCGGATGTGGGGAAGGAGGGCATTCCAGGCCAGGGGGATGATGCGGGCCGGGGGTCGACGGCGGAACAGGCGAGGACGACGCACGGTGAGGAGATTAGCGGCAGAGGAGTGGATGATGTGGGCTGGGCTGTAGAAGGAGAGGAGGGAGTTGAGGTAGGAGGGGGCAAGGTGATGGAGACCCTTGAAGCCGAGGGTGAGGAATTTCTGCCTGATGCGTAGGTTGATTGGTAGCCACTGGAGATTTTTGAGGAGGGGAGTAACATTTCCAGAACGTTTCTGGACAAAGGTAATCTGGGCAGCGGCGTGAAGTATGGATTGATGTGGGGAGAGACAGGACGATGGGAGATCAGAGAGGAGGCTGATACAGTAGTCCAGACGGGATAGGATTAGAGCTTGAACGAGCAGGGTAGCGGTTTGGGTGGAGAGGAAAGGGCGGATCTTGGCAATGTTGTGGAGTTGAGAAAGGCAGGTTTTGGTGACAGCTTGGATGTAAGGGGTAAACGAGAGAGCAGAGTCGAGGATGATAACAGGGCTGCGGGCTTGTGAGACGGGAAGGATGGTAGTGCCATCAACAGTGATGGGAAAGTCAGGGAGAGGGCAGGGTTTGGGAAGGAAGACAAGGAGTTCAGTCTTGGACATGTTGAGTTTTAGGTGGTGGGCAGACATCCAGATGGAGATGTCCTGAAGGCCGGAGGAGATGCGAGCCTGGAGGGAGGGAGAGAGAGCAGGGGCAGAGATGTAGATTTGGGTGTCATCAGCGTAGAGATTATAATTGAAGTCGTGAGAGCGAATGAGGTCACCAAGGGAGTGAATGTAGATCGAGAACAGAAGGGCACCAAGAGCTGAACTTTGAGGAACCCCTACAGAAAGGGGATGGGATGGGGAGGAGGAGTCTGCAAATGAGACTGAAAATGAACGACCGGAGAGATGAGGAGAACCAGGAGAGGGCGGAGTCTGTGAAGCCACAGTTGGATAGCGTGTTGAGGAGAAGGGGGTGGCCCACAGTGCCAAAGGCAGCTGAAAGGTCGAGGTCGATAGGGATAGAGTATGAACCGTTGGATTTGGCAAGCAAGAGGTCATTGGTTACCTTTGGGAGGGCACTTTCCGTGGAATGTAGGGGACGGAAGCCAGATTGGAGGGGGTCGAGAAGAGAGTTGGTGTTGAGGAATTCTAGGAAGCGCATGTAGAAGACTTGTTCAAGGAGTCTTCTTCTTCTTCTTCTTCTTCTTCTTCTTCTTCTTCTCCTCCTTCCTGCACCCTCCTCTCCTCTGCCGCTAACCTCCTCACTGTGCCTCGTTCTTTCCTGTCCTGCCGTCGACCCCTGGCCCACGTCCTTCCCCTGGCATGGAATGCCCTCCCTCCAAACATCCGCCAAGCTAGTTCCCTCCTTCCCTTCAAAGCCCTACTGAGAACTCACCTTCTCCAAGAGGCCTTCCCAGACTAAGCTCCCTTTTTCCTCTCCTCCTCCCCTTCTCCCCTGGCCCTACCTCCTTCCCCTCCCCACAGCACTTGTATATGTTTATAAAAAAATATTACTCTATTTTACTTGTACATATTTACTACTCTATTTTGTTAATGATGTGCATATAGCTATAATTCTATTTATTATTACGAGTTTGACACCTGTCTACTCATTTTGCTTTGTTGTCGGTCTCCCCCTTCTAGACTGTGAGCCCGTTGTTGGGTAGGGACCGTCTCTATATGTTGCCGACTTGAACTTCCTAAGTGCTTAGTACAGCGCTCTCTGCACATAGTAAGCGCTCAATAAATACGATTGAATAAATGAATGAATAAATGAATTTCTGGCACTGAAGGAAGACATAACTCCCTTAATGCTACTTGTATCATTACCCGTGATTCTCCTTTCGAAGTGGTTTTGACCTAGCCCACTCCATTTCTCATTTCCATGGCAGCTGGGCTCCTTGGGATTTCTTCCTGCCACCCCAATTCCTGGCTGATCCTTCTCCAATAACCTCCGAGCTATACAACTTCTGTAGCCATAGGAACCAAGGCAGCAGTGCACACTGTCGACCCCGTTTCCTTCTGATACAATTCACCTGCCTCTGTGTGCACAATACAGGAATCGCCTCACGGCATTAATAGCCAATATGTCTCTGGCCCCTTTTACAGGGGCTAACAGTAAATACAATAAATGCAATTGATTGAATGAATGAATGAATAAGCCCGCCATCGGCAGTTGTTGGAATGGTGACTATGAAAAACAGGGCTTTCCTTCCTCCCTATTGTTCTCTCCTGGAGATAGGAGAGCTTGGTGCTGATGTAGAGAGGGATGTTCCCCCTTGAACCCTTGATCATTTCCCATAGTGGGAAGAGAGCTGGCAACCAGAGCAGTTGAAGCCGATGATAGCTTGGTGCTGGATGCATTCAGGTGAGTCTTTCACTAAGCCTTCTATCCAACCTGTTCCCCCTAGACTGAAAGCCCATCTTCAGCAGGGAACCCATCTGCCCAGTCTGTTGTACTGGACTCTTCCAAGCGCTTAGTACAGTGTTCTGCCCAAACCAGGTGCTCTATAAGTAACATTGATTGAATGATTGATTAATATATGTCTCCCTGCTAGTCTGTGAGCTCCCTGTGACCTGGGAAGGTGTCTACCAGCTCTGTTGTGTTTACTCTCCCAAGTGCTTAGTACAGTGCTCTTCACTTAGTAAGTGCTCAATAAATCATTATTATAGGCAGAGGGCCTGGGTTCTAATTCCATCTCCGCCATTTGTCTGTGGTGGTACCTTGAACAAGTCACTGAATTTCTCAGTGCCTCAGGTCTCTCATCTAAAAATTGGAGATACAATACCTGTTCTCCCTCCTTCTTAGACTGTGAGTCCCAAGTAGGACCTGATTATTTTATATCTACCCCAGCGCTCTATACAGTGCTTGGTACAAAGTAAACGCTGAACAAATGCCACAATTAGTGTTATTAATAATGAATACCATTTATGGATTGGGGTAGACTCAAGATTCGTTCAGTAATTCGATCATATTTTTTGAGTGCTTATTGTGTGCAGTGCACTGTATTTACTTCTTGGGAAAGTACACTGAAGAAATAAAGAGGAAAATCCATGCTTACAGCAACCTCACAGTTTGGGATGGGGGGAGACGGACATCAGTACAAATAAATAGAAATCAGTATAAATAAACAAAATTACAGATATATACATAAGTGCTGTGGGGCTAAGAAAGGGCGGAAGAGCAAAGAGAGCAAGTCAGGGTGCGCCCTCAGTGGGGCTTTAAAGGTGGGGAGAGTAATTGTCGGATTTGAGAAGGGAGAGCATTCCAGGCCAGAGGTAGGATGTGGGCCAGGGGTCGGTGGTGAGACAGGCAAGAATGAGACACAGTGAGAAGGTTAGCACCAGAGGAACAAAGTGAGCAGGCTGGGTGCTCTGCTGGTATCTCTGGTATCTCGGCTCCTTATTCCCCCTTAAAAGGTCCACCCGACTCCAGCACATAATAGTTTGTATCTACTCTCTGTGACATCATTATCTGCCTATTTTATTATTTCCATAGCATGTTAATTGTTAGCTACTCTCTGTGATGCCATCGCCTACTTATATCATTGCTACTGTTTTATTGCTTCTGCATCTCAATTGTTAACCTCCCGCTGTGCTGTCATTTGCCCTGTTGACCTCACCATGAACTATCAATTCCCTTGACCCCAACTGCCATTCCGATTCCTCACCTTCCCCTTCCCCTCTCCCACCCAGCTTTTTCCCTCCCTCTCCCCCACACCACCTCTCCCCCTCACCCCCTACCCAGGATCCCTCTGTACCAGTGCCAATCCTCAGCTCCTCCCTCCCAGCACTCTCCCTCCCCTTCTCCCCGCCCCCACCTCATCCCAGTTCTCCTTTCCCATCGCCACCTCTCTTCCCACTCTCCCCGCCTAGGCCCCCGCCAACTCATCCCAATCCAAACCCTCCCCACCCCTCGCACCTTTCCCCCTCCCTCCTCTCCCTCCACAGCTGCTGCCAAGTGTGGCCTCTGGAACCCCCGCTCTGTTATCAGTAAACTCCCTTTCATCCTGGACCTATTCCTTTCTAGGTCTCTACTCTTCCTCGCCTTAACTGAAACATGGTTGACTCCGGACGACACGATCTCTTCTGCTGCTCTCTCCAGTGGAGGCCTCTTCTTCTCCCACTCCCGCAGACTCACCGGAAAAGGAGGAGGTGTTGGTTTCCTTCTTGCCTCCCAATGTCGCTTTCACACTATCCCTCCTACCCCTTCCCTTTCCTTCCCTTCCTTTGAAGCCAGCATTATTCCCCTATACCACCCCCTACAGATTGTTGTAGCCGTCATCTACCGCACCACTGGCCCCACCTCCAACTTCTTTAACGATTTTGACCCCTTCCGTACCTTCCTTCTCTCCTTTTCCATACCCAATCTGATCCTCGTAGGCTTCAACATTCACATGGATATCCCTGGTGACTCCTCTGCCGCCCGCCTTCTATCTCTCCTGGACGCTGCCAACCTCTTGCTCCACCCCACCTCGCCCACTCACCAACTTGGTCACACCCTCGACTTCATCATCTCCTACCGCTTCACTGTGTCCACCCTCACCAACTCTGAAATCCCTCTCTCTGATCATAATCTTAGCACCTGCCTCCTCACTCACACTCCTTTCATCTGTAAATCCATATTACTCCCTCACAGAGATCTCCGCTCTCTTGACCATCTTTCTCAGGGCCTCACATCCCACCTCGCCTCCCTTTCCTCTCTACCCAATCTTGATGATCAGATTACTACTCTCAATTCTACCCTTTCTACTCTGCTAGACTCTCTCGCTCCCCTTTCCCTTCGCTGCTTTCGTACCACTAACCCATAGCCCTGGATCACTGCCACTGTCCACCTCCTTCGCTCTTATGCTCGAGCTGCTGAACGCTGCTGGCGAAAGTCTAAACACCATGTCAACCTCGTTCACTTCACGTTTATCCTTTCCTGCTTTAACTCAGCCCTCTCCTCTGCCAGATAAAACTATTTCTCCTCCCTTATTGACACCCATGCCCATTATCCCCGTCAGCTCTTCCGTACATTCAACTCCCTTCTCAGGCCCCCGGTTCTTCCCCCTCCTACTTCCCTCACCCCCAACGATCTGGCCTCCTACTTCATTAATAAAGTTAAATCCATCAGGTCTGAGCACCCCAAAGTCACCCCCACCTTTCCAGCCCCTCGGCTTTCAACGCTCTCCGCTACTCTCCCATCCTTCCCAGCAGTACCCTCAGAGGAGCTCTCCTCCCTCCTCTCAAGAGCTACTCCGGCCACCTGTGCTTCTGATCCCATTCCCTCTCATCTTATGAAATCTCTCCCTCAGTCCCTTCTCGCCTCCTTAACTTCCATCTTCAACCGCTCACTCTCCACTGGTTCCTTCCCCTTGGCCTTCAAACATGCCCAGGTCTCTCCTATCTTAAAAAACCCCTCTCTTGACCCCACCTCCCCTTCTAGTTATCGCCCTATCTCCCTCCTACCATTCCTTTCCAAACTCCTTGAACGAGTCGTCTACACGCGCTGCCTCGAATTCCTCAACGCCAACTCTCTCTTTGACCCCCTCCAATCTGGCTTCTGTCCCCTACATTCCACGGAAACTGCCCTCTCAAAGGTTTCCAATGACCTCCTGCTTGCCAAATCCAACGGCCCCTATTCTATCCTAATCCTCCTCGACCTCTCAGTTGCCTTCAACACTGGACCACCCCCTTCTCCTCAACACGCTATCCAACATTGGCTTCACGGTCTCCATCCTCTCCTGGTTCTCCTCTTATCTCTCCGGCCGTTCATTCAAAGTCTCTTTTGCAGGCTCCTCCTCCCCCTCCCATCACCTTACTGTACGGGTTCCTCAAGGTTCAGTTCTTGGGCCCCTTCTGTTCTAGACCTACACTCACTCCCTTTGTGACCTCATTCGCTCCCACGGCATCAACTATCATCTCTACACTGATGACACCCAAATTTACATCTCTGGTCCTGCTCTCTCTCCCTCCCTCCAGGCTCGCATCTCCTCCTGCCTTCAGGACATCTCCATCTGGATGTCTGCCTGCCACGTAGAACGCAACTTGTCCAAGACTGAACTCCTTGTCTTCCCTTCCAAACCCTGCCCTCTCCGTGACTTTCCCATCACTGTTGACGGCACTATCATCCTTCCCATCTCACAAGCCCGCAAGCTTCGTGTCATCCTCGACTCTGCTCTCTCGTTCACCCCTCACATCCTAGCTGTCACCAAAACTTGCCGGTCTCACCTCCGCAACATTTCCAAGATCTGCCCTTTCCACTCCATCCAAACTGCTACCCTGCTCGTTGAATCTCTCATCCTATCCCGTCTGGATTACTGTATCAGCCTCCTCTCCGATCTCCCATCGTCCTGTCTCTCCTCACTTCAATCCATACGTCATGCCGCTGCCCGGATTGCCTTTTTCGAGAAATGCTCTGGGCATGTTACTCCCCTCCTCAAAAATCTCCAGTGGCTACCAATCAACCTACGCATCAGGCAAAAACTTCTCACCCTCGGCTTCAAGGCTCTCCATCACCTCGTCCCCTCCTCCTCACCTCCCTTCTCTTCTTCAGCAGCCCAGCTCTCACCGTCCACTCCTCTACCACTAATCTCCTCACCGTGCCTCGTTCTCGCCTGTCCCGCCGTTGACCCCCGGCCCACGTATTCCCCCTGCCTGGAATTCCTTCCCTCCCCACATCCTCCAAGCTAGCTCTCTTCCTACCTTCAAGGCCCTACTGAGAGCTCACCTCCTCCAGGAGGCCTTCCCAGACTGAGCCCCCTACTTCCGCTCCCCCTCCTCCCCCTCCCCATACCCCTCTCCTTACCTCCTTCCCCTCTCCACAGCACCTGTGTATTTATGTATATGTTTGTACTTATTTATTACTCTATTTATTTATTTATGTTATTTGTACATATTTATTCTAATTATTTTATTTTGTTAATATGTTTTATTTTGTTGTCTGTCTCCCCCTTCTAGACTGTGAGTCCGCTGTTGTGTAGGGACCACCTCTATATGTTGCCAACGTGTACTTCCCAAGCGCTTAGTACAGTGTTGTGCACACAGTAAGCGCTCAATAAATACGATTGAATGAATGGATGGTAGACAGAGAGAAGTGAGGTGAGGTAGGAGAGGGCAAGGTGATGGAGAGCGTTAAAGCCAATATTGAGGAGATTTCATTTGATGTGGAGGTGGATAGGCAATTACTGGAGATTTTTGAGAAGGGGTGTGAGATGTCCTGAACTTTTCTGTAGCATGATAATCCAGGCAGAGGAGTGAAATATTGACTGGAGTGGTGAGAGGAAAGAGGTTGGGAGGTCAACAAGTAAGTTAATGCGGTAATCTAGGAGGGTTAGAATGAGTGATTGTACGAGTTTGGATGAAGAGGAAAGGTCGGATTTTAGCAATGTTGTTAAAGTAATACTGACAGGATTTGATGACAGATTGGATATGTTGAATGAGAGCGTGGAGTGAAGGTTAGCATCAAGGGTACAGGCTTGTGAGACAGGAAGAATGGTGGTGCCATCAACAGCGATGGGAAAGTCTGGGACCTCACCTCCCTTCTCTCCTTCTACGGCCCAGCCCGCACCCTCCGCTCCTCTGCTGCTAATCTCCTCACCGTGCCTCGTTCTCGCCTGTCCTGCAGGCGACCCCCCGCCCACGTCATCCCCCTGGCCTGGAATCCCCTCCCTCGGCACATCCGTCAAGCTATCTCTCTTCCTCCCTTCAAAGCCCTACTGAGAGCTCACCTCCTCCAGGAGGCCTTCCCAGACTGAGCCCCCTCCTTCCTCTCCCCCTCTTCCCCCTCCCTATGCCCCCGCCTTACCACCTTCCCCTCCCCACAACACCTGTGTAAATGTATATATGTTTGTACATATTTATTACTCTACTATAAATATGCTCTATTTTATTTGTACATATTTATTCTATTTATTTTATTTTGTTAATATGTTTTGTTTTGTTCTCTGTCTCCCCCTTCTAGACTGTGAGCCCACTTTTGGGTAGGGACCGTCTCTATATGTTGCCAACTTGTACTTTCCAAGCGCTTAGTACAGTGCTCTGCACACAGTAAGCGCTCAATAAATACGATTGAATGAATGAATGAATGGGAGAGGTAAAGGTTTGGATGGGAAGATAAGAAGTTCTGTTTTGGACACGTTACGTTTGAAATGATAGGGGGACATCCAAGTAGAGATGTCTTGAAGGCAGGAGGAGAACCGAGCCTGGAGAGAGGGAGAGAGATCAGGGGAGGAAATGCAAATTTGGGTATCACCCGCCTAGAGATGGTAGTTGAAGCCGTGGGAAAGAATGAGTTCTCCAAGGGAATGGGTGTAGATGGAGAATGGAAGGGGACTGAATCATCTTCACCCCGAATGATCTGGCCACCTACGTCATCAGGAAAATTAACACCATCTGGTTTGAACTCCCCAAAATCACCCCTTTTCCCCCGACTCCTCTCGACCCGCTCTTCTACTTTCCAATCCTTCCTTGTGTATCTTCAGAGGAGATCTCCTCCCTCTTCTCAAGTGCCACGCCCTCCACATGCGCATCAGACCCCATTCTTTTCCACTTTATAAAAACTCTCACCACTTCCCTCCTCCCCTCCTTAACTTCTATCATTAACTGCTCACTCTTCTATGGCTTTTTCCACTCTGCTTTCAAACATTCCCACGTCTCCCCCATCCTAAGAAAAACCCTCCCTTGACCTCACAGTCCCCTCCATTTATTGCCCCATCTCCCTCCTATCCTTCTTTAAAAACTCTTGGAGGGAGTCGTATACACACACTGCCTAGAATTCCTCTCCTTTAACTTTCTCCTGAACCCCCTCTAATCTGGCTTCCGTTCCCTCTACTCAACTGAAACCGCCCTCTCAAAGGTCATCGATGACCTCCTTCTTTCCAAATCCAACGGCTGCTACTCCATCCTAATCCTCCTCGACCTCTCAGTTGCCTTTGACACTGTCGACCATCCCCTACTCCTCAACATACTGAGCACCTCCTCCCCCCCCACCCCCCCGCCCTACCTTCTTCCCCTCCCCACAACACCTCTATATATGTTTGTACAGATTTATTACTCTATTTATTTTACTTGTGCATATTTACTATTCTATTTATTTTACTTTGTTAATATGTGTTGTTTTGTTGTCTGTCTCCCAATTCTAGACTGTGAGCCCGCTGTTGGGTAGGGACCGTCTCTATATGTTGTCAACTTGTACTTCCCAAGAGCTTAGTACAGTGCTCTGCACACAGTAAGCGCCCAATAAATTCAATTGAATGAATGAATGAATGAATGAATGAATGAATGAATGAACGAACATGTTATCCAATTGTGGGTTCACTGACCCCATCCTATCCGGGTTCTGTTCTTATCTCTCTGGCCGTTCATTCTTTCTCTCCTTTGCTGGCTCCTCCTCCTCCCCCCTATCCTCTAACTGTAGGGGTTCCTCAAGGGTCAGCTCTTGGTGCCCCTCTATTCTCCATCTACACTTACTCCACTGGTGAACTCTTTCGCTCCCACGGTTTCAACTATCATCTCTACATGGATAATCATCTCTAGATGGATGATGCCTAAATCTATATCTCCTCCCCTGTTCTCTCTCCCTCCCTCCAGGCTCGCATCTGCTCCTGCCTTCAGGACACCTCTACTTTGATGTCCTTCTGCCACCTAAACCTCAACATGTCCAACATAGAGCTCCTTATATTCCCTCCTACACCCTGTCCTCTCCCTGACTTTCCTGTCACTGTGGACGGCACTACCTTCCTTCCTGTCTCACAAGTCCACAGCCTTGGTGTAATCCTTGACTTCAAACTCTCATTCACCCCACATATCCATTCTGTCATCAAGCCTGTATGTCTCATCTTCACAACATTGCCAAGTTCTGCCCTTTCCTCTCCTTCCAAACCGCTACCGCGTTAATACAATCACTCATCCTATCCTGACTGGATTACTGCATCAGCCTTCTTTCTGACTTCCCAACCTCCTGTCTCTCCCCACTTCAGTGTATACTTCACTCTGCTGCCCGGATTATCTTTCTACAGAAACGTTCTGGTCATGTCAACCCCCTCCTCAAAAATCTCCAGTGGTTGCCTATCAACCTCCGTATCAAGGAAAAACTCCTCACTATTGGCTTCAAAGCTCTCCATCACCTTGTCGACTCCTACCTCACCTCCCTTCCCTCCTTCTACGTCCCAGCTCATACATTCCGCTCGTCTGGTGCTAACCTTCTCACTGTACCTTGTTCTTGCCTGTCTGCCATCGACCCCTGTCCCACGTCCTACCTCTGGCCTGGAACGCCCTCCCTCCTCAAATCCACCAATCACACTTCCCCCCTTCAAAGCCCTACTGAAGGCTCACGTCCACCAAGAGGCCTTCCTAGACGAAGCCCCCTTTTTCCAACTCCCCCTCCCCTTCCCATCACCCCGACTCGCTCTCTTTGCTCTACCCCTCCACCCCACAACACTTGAGCACATATGTACATATCTATAATTCTATTTATTTATAATGATCCTATTTATTGATGCCTGTTTAATTGTTTTGATGTCTGTCTCTCCCTTTTTAGACTGTAATCCTACTGTGGGCAGGGATTGTCTCTCTTTATTGCTGAACTGTACTTTCCAAGCACTTGGTACAGTGCTCTGCACGAGGTAAGGGCTCAATAAATACAATTGAATGAATAAATGAATGGAATTTGCTCCACTGGTGCCAACCTACTCATCTATCTCATCGCTGATCTCTCACCCACATCCTGCCTCTGGCCTGGAACGCCCATCCACTTCATATCCGACAGACGATCACTCTCCCCAACTTCAAAGCCTTATTAAAACTACATCTTCTCCAAAAGGTCTTCCCCAACTAAGCCCTCCTGTCCTTTCCACACACTCTCTTCTACGCCACCCTTGCACTTTGATTTTCTCCCTTTATTCACCCCTACGTTAGCCCCACAGGGCGTACAGCAATATCTGTAATTGTTTTATACTATTGTTTTTCTCCCTCACTAAACTCTAAGCTCATTGTGGACTGGGACAAATTCTACCAACTTTGTTATATTGTAATGATTGCTTGAGAGATGTAAATTAAATATTACAAATTATTTGTGTATATTAATGTGTTTCTCCTCTAGACTGTAAACTCACTGGGGGAAGGGAACATGTCCACCAGCTCTGAAGTACTGTACTTTCTCAAGTGCTTAGTACGTGACCTGCAAACAGTAAGCACTCAGTTTGATTGCTTGATTGATTGGTTGATGGCATATGCTCTGTGGCTTCTATCATGTACCACATTTCAGGACCTTTTATCTTTGATTTACGTCTTAATATTTGATTTTTGGTACCACACAAAACTCATATACATACACAATACATAACTAGTATTGGTTCACTTTCTTTCCTACTTCCTCTCGAAAACTGCTAGTGAATCACACACCCTAAGAGATAACCAACATCACCAAAGTGATGGAATTCCTGGTCCTGGGGTTCTCAGAGGTCTGGGAGCTGCGGCCGGTCCATGACACGCTGTTCCTCCCGATCTACCTGGCGTCCCGGATGGGGAATCTCCTCATCACCATTCTCGACTATTCTCGAGGATATGCCTCCACACCCAAGTGTACTTCTTCCTCAGGCACCTGTCCATCCCCTACCTCTGCCTCCTCTCCAAAAGGAATCATTTCCTCTCCTTCCACTGCTTTGGCATTGCACCTCTGCATTTGGTATCCCTTTTCTAAAGGTTTCTTTAAGATACTAATAGGCAAGAAGCAGGTAGCCTCCAGAACACTGTTTCACATCAGTGTTAATACTAGACTCTTCCCCTATTTGTAAGTTGCTTGTGGGCAGGGAACACATCATTTGCTTTTGTTGAACTTTACTGCTTTAGTAATGTGAATTGCGAGTAGCAATGTGTATTACAAGTACGTGAGTTTTTTTTTTCATGGTATTTAAGTGCTTACTATGTGTCAGTCACTGGACTCAGTGGTGGCATAGATAGAAGCTAATCAGGTTAGACACAGTCCATGTCAAACTTGGGGATTGCAGTCTTAATCCCTATTTTACAGATGAGGTAACTGAGGCCCAGAGAAATTAAATGACTTGCTCAAGGTCATGCAGCAAAATGGCAGAGTCAAGATTGTCTTTTCCTGTCTTATGCTGTTGAGTGGCCTCTGACCCATAAAGACTCCATAGACACATCTCTCCCAGAACTCCCCATTCTCCATCTGCAATCGTTCTATGAGTGTATTCATATAGTTTTCTTTTAAAAAATATGGAAGTGGTTTACCACTGTCTTCAGTAATGCAGTAAACTTCAGTCTCCACCCTCGACTCTCGCTCATGCCACTGCAGCCCAGCACAGATGAGTTTTGACTTGTAGCAGATTGCCTTTCACTCGCTAGCCACTGTCCAAACTAGGAATGTAATGGGTAGGCCTCTGCTTGACTCTCCCTCCTATAGCTGAGACTTGTAGAATATTGGAAACTCTCCAGGTATAATCCTGAGAGGGGGATCCAATATTAGAGCTGAATAAAGATAATTACTACTATGAAAACACAGTGCGGTCTCATGGAAAGAGCATGGGGTTGGCAGTGAGAGGATCTGGCTTCTAATCCTGGTTCTGCCACTAGTCTTCTGGGTTATTTTGGGTAGGTCACTTAATTTCTCTGTGTTTCAGTTCTCTCATCTGCAAAATGGGGATACAATACTTGTTCTCTCTCCTACTTGGACTGTGAACTCCACGTGGGAACTGATTATCTTGCATCTATCCTAGGGTATAGTACAGAGCTTGGCACATAGTAAGTGCTTAACGAATATCATTATGATTATTACTGCTGCTACTACTACTACTATCTTCTATCACTGCTTGTTACCACCTTGAACGCAGGCACCAACGATGGTAAAATTTCTCTACGAGTGCTTGTTTAACTGAAAAGGACAATGTAAAATCCACAGTCCACGCTGTATGCAGAAAAAGACATTCCCTGAATGTGTTGTCATGTTTAGTGCTTGCAGTAACTTTGCTGTTATCTCATTTGCTTCCTTGTCTCTCATGGCTTACAAAGTTTTGGTTTGAAGGGAGCAGCTCCTTTCTTGATTGCAAGATTCTGTTCTGTTGTATCTTCAGTAGGAGACACCCAGTTTTCAGTTGGGATGCAATATAGTCTGAAGCTTGGTTTTGCCGTGTCCTTAAAAACATTTCTTCTGCCCTCCCTGTTCTCAGTTTCTCAATTTTAACTCTCCACCTGACAACTCTTTTTATATTCTGCTATTGTCCATTCTCCATATATCTTCCATCTACTGTAGCTGTTTTAAGATGAACAGAACTTTGATGCTCAGAGACTTCTTTTAAATAGCTTTTGAGAAGCAATGAGGTCTGGGAGCATGGAAAAGAGCCTGGGCCTGGGAGTCAGAGGACCTGGGTTCTAATCCTGGCTAAACCACTTGTTTGCTTTGTAACCTTGGGCAAATAACTTCACTTTTCTGTGCCTTAGTTTCCTCAACTGTAAAATGGGTGTTCAACACCTGTTCTTCCTCCTACTTGGACTGTGAGCACGACGTGGGACACGGACTTTATCCGACCTGATTAATTTGTATATTCCCTAGTGTTTAGAGCAGCAATTGCCTACCAAATACCACAAAAAATAAATCTGCCACTAGGAACACTTGATGCTCAAGAGTTGATCCACACTTCTGCTTTTCTTTCTCAACAGCGAGAGATTCAGATCACCAAGAAATGAGCAATCACATGATGGTGATGGAATTCCTCCTCCTGGGTTTCTCAGAGGTCTGGGAGATGTGCCTGGTCCACTATGTGCTTTTCCTCCTGTTCTACTTTGTGGCCCTGGCGGGAAATCTCCTCATCATCGCCGTCATAGCCCATGAATGGCGCCTCCACACCCTCATGTACTTCTTCCTCAGGAACCTGTCCATCCTTAATCTCTTCATCATCTTACTCACCATCTAAAAGTTACATCTTTTAGACTGTGAGCCCACTGTTGGGTAGGGACTGTCTATATATGTTGCCAACTTGTACTTCCCAAGCGCTTAGTACAGTGCTCTGCACACAGTAAGCGCTCAATAAATATGATTGATGATGACCATCCCCAAATCCATCATCAACCTGTTGACTGACACGAAGTACACAAAGTCCATCTTTTTCTTAGACTGCCTCTTTCTGGTCTTCCTTTTGCTTTTCTCTTTACCTGCACTGCTGTTCGTCCTCACAGCGATGTCCTTTGCTATGTGGCCATCTGTCACCTCCTGTTCTATGATGTCATCATGGACTGAGGGGCCTGTGGGAAGATGGCCCCTGCATCATGACTCTTCAGGAGCCTGACGACGGTGATACATACAGCCGGCACCTTCTCTCCCTCCTTCTGTGGGTCCAATTACATCCATCAGTTCTTCTGTGGCATTCCTCAATTGCCCCTCATATACTGCTCTCAAGAAACCTTCGGAGAGGTTGTGCCCATCATCAAGGGTATTGTTCTGGACTTCTGGTGCTTTCTAGTCACTGGCGTTTCTTATATCTTCATCTTCACTGTCATCTTGAAGATTTCAACTGTAGAATGTCGATCCAAAACCTTTGCCACCTGTCTGCCCAACCTTGCCATCATAATCCTTTTTTTCTTTGGATTTTTCTCCTACTTCAAGTCGCCATCTGATTTTGCCTCCATGCTAGACCTGCTGGTGTCCTTGTACTACATGGTGGTGCCCCCCACCCTGAACCCCCTTATCTACAGCCTGAGGAACAGGGACATGAAGGTGGCGTTGGAGAGGCTTATATGGGGGAAAATTAACACCCATTCAGGGCCATCTGCACAGAAATATCAGCATCTTTGCACAGTTATTGAAGATGGCTCAGCTTCAGAATAATGGTCTGAATCCATTGGCTCCTCGGAATGCAGGAGGGACTCCACATCTCCCTCCAGGCTCTGGTGTCTCTGGACGTCTTCCTCCTGGTGATCTGCTCCACCTCAATAATAATTATGGAATTTGTTAAACTCTGACTATATGTTAAACACAGTTCTAAGCACCGGTTGTAGATACAAGATAAGCAGGTCCTCATATAGGGCTCACAGTCTAAGTAGGAGGGAAAACAAATTTGTTTAAGGTATTTGCTTAGCTCTTATGTGTAAAACACTGTTCTAAGCTCTGGGATAGATACAAGTCAGTTAGGTTGGATACAGTCCCTGTCCTGCATGGGGCTCATTTTCCTGAAGAGGGAATTGAGGCACAGAGAAGTGAAGGGACTTGTCCTAGGCCACACAACAGGTAAGTGGAATAACCAGGATTAGAACGCAGATCCTCTGACTCCTAGGTCCATGCTTGTTCCACTAGGCCAAGCCACAACGTAATCTGTGCCTCAGTTACCTTACCTTAAAATGGAGATTAAGACTGTGAGTCCCATGTGGGACATGGAAAGTGTCCAATCTGATTATTTTGTTTCTGCCCCAATGCTTAATACAGTGCCAAGCACACAGTAAGTGCTTAACAAAGACCAGTAAATTTAAAAAGCAGTTGACATTGGGCAAGGCACTTAACTTAGCTTCAGCTTCCTCGTCTCTAAAATGGAAATTAAATCTGTGAGCTCCATAAGGGACACGGACTCCGTCCAACCTGATTATCTTGTATCTACCCTAGCACTCAGTAGGCAACTCTGAAACGAGAGTAGATCCAGAATGAGTGTACAATGGGAAAATTAGCTCCATGAGGTACAGGGACTATGTCCAACCTAATTGACTTATATCTACCCCAGCGCCTTGAACAGTGCTTGAAACATAATAAGCACTTAACAAATATCATTTAAAGAATTTAAGGGACAGAGACTGTGCCTGATCTGATGATAAGGACCATCTATCCAAGTGGTTAGTACAGTGTTTGGCACATAGTATTTAGCAAATACCACGTAAGAAGCAGTGTAGCTTAGTGGCAGAGCACGGGCTTGGGAGTCAGTAATCATGGGTTCTAATCCCAACTCCACCACTTGTCTGCTCTGTGACCTTGGGCAAGTCATTTCAATTCTCTTTGCCTCATTTACCTCATCTGTAAAATAGGGATTAAGATTGTGAGCCCCACGTGGGACACCAGATTATCTCATATTTATCCCAGTAATTAGAACAGTGCTTGGCACATCGTAAGCACTTAACAATAACCATCATTATTATTACTAATGAACAGTTGTTGAGCGTGCATTGAGGTGACCAAGGACCCTGTTGACATCATTCAGGTCAATTTGCTTACTGTATCTCAATCTCATCTATTTCACCGCCAACCCCTTGCTCATGTCCTGCCTCTGGACTGGAAGGCCCGCCCTCTTCATAGTCAACAGACAATAATTTTTCCCGTTCTCAAAGCGTTATTAAAAGTACATCTCCTCCAAGAGGTCTTACCCGATTGAGTCCTTTTTTAATAGTACTAATAATATTTATTAAGCACTTACTGTGTGCAGAGCACTACAGTGAAACATGGGAGATAATACACAGATGGGAATTAGATAAAGTTCCTGTCCCTGAGGAGAGGGAAGGAGGTGTCCCAATAATGAAGTATGTGATGGTTGCTTCAGATGACCAACTCTTGTCCCCAACACCCTCTCCCTTCTGCATCACCCAATCACTTGAATCTGTACCCTTTAAGCACTTGTTATTCACCCCACCCTCAGCCTCACACACTTATGCACATTTCAGTAATTTATTCATTTCTATTAATGTCTGTATCCCCCTCGACTATAAGCTCATTGTGGGCAGGGAATTTGTCTGCCAACTCTGTTGTATTGTACTCTCCCAAGTGCTTAATACAGGGCTCTGCACACAGTAAGAGCTCAATAAATACAAGTGACTGATTGACTGATTGATTGATTCAGGAATCTTGGTAGCAGCTCCTGAGGGCCATTTTGGGAGATGCACAGTGCTGCAAAGAGAGAGCGCTTTCTTCCCTGTAGAGTGTAAGCTTGTTGTGGGCCAGGAATGTGTCCACCAATTCTTCTGTTGTACAATTCTGTTGTACACTCCCAAGTGCTTAGTACAGTCTTCTACATACGTAAGCACTCGATAAATATGATAGATTAATTGATTCCCTTTGGAGCAAGGGACACAGAATTCCACTTTCCTGGGAGAGTTTCTGGAGGGTCTAGCTATGTGGGAAAGAGGAGCATGGAGTAAGAGGGAGAACAAAAATTGAATCCCCATTTTACATATGAGATACCTGAGGCACAGAGAAGTGAAGTGACTTCCCCAAGGTCACACAGCAAGCAATTAAGAAGAGCCTCTGATCCTTTCCATTTAGCCATGTTGCTTCTCTAGTCCACACAGCATTCTAATCTGTGGGGAAGAAAAGGGGTGAGATCAGAAGTATTCATAAGTGAAATAATGATAGTAAATATAATTATTGTATTTGTTAAGTACTTATTATGTGCCAGATACTACATCAAGCATTGAGGGGGAGACAAACAAATCGTCCCTGTTTGTCCCTGAAACACACAGTCCCTGTTTCATGTGGGGCTCACAGTCTCAATCCTCATTTTACAGATGGGTTACTTGAAGCTCAGAAAAGCTAAGTGACTAGCCCAAGGTCACACAGCAGACAAGTGGTGGAGCTGTGATTAGAGCCCATGACTTTCTGGCTCCCAGGCCAATGCTCTATCCACTACTCCATGCTGTAGAAATCACATCATTTTTCCATGTCTAAAACCCATATCCTGGCCCTTGAAGCTTGTAAAGGACTCATAGCCTGAGGAATCAGTATGGATAACCAACTACGTGGTTGCATCCTTGAAGGGAGTAAATAGAGGAAAGGAAGAACAGATTCTGACGGGAAAATAAAGACATTTTTCAGGATGCACAGTAACTTCAATAATGATGACAATTATCATAAGGACTATTACTAATGATAGTATTTGTTATGCACTTACTATGTGCCAAACACTGTTCTAAGCGTTGGGGTAGATACAGGGTGATCAGGTTGTCCCACATGGGGCTCACACTTATCTTCATTTTACAAATGAGGGAACTGAGACACAGAGAAGTTAAATGACTTGCCCAAGGACACACAACAGACAAGTGGCAGAGGCTGGATTAAAACCCATGTCCTCTGACTCCCAAGCCCGTACTCTTTCCACCAAGCCATGCTATTACTATTGGCATTGTTAATAAAGCATTACTCTGTGCCAAAGCACTACATTGGAATAATACTTGTAGTCATAGTAATAGTATTTATTACATGCTTACTTTGTGCACTGTATTGCAATAAACTGGGAGTGACTATTCAGGTGGGAATTAGACATGCCACCCAGCCCTCAAGGGACTCAGAATTTAAGTATAAAATGGGGGAGAGGAGAACTGGTGAAACACAAAGATAGAGAAGTGATAGGAATAATGATTATTATAGTTTTTGTTAAGCGCTTACTGTATGCCAAGCACTGTTTCTAAGTTCTGGAGTAGATACCAGGTGATCAGGTTGGACACAGTTCTTGTCATTCATTAAATCATTCATTCAATCCTATTTATTGAGTGCTTGCTGTTTGCACAGCACTGTACTTAGAGCTTGAGAAAGTACAACATAATAATAAGCAGACACATTCCCTGCCCACAAGTTTACACCACAAGCGGTTCACCATATTAATTACTCCCCATTTTACAGATGAGGTAACTGAGGCACAGAAAAGTTAAGTGACTTCCATTAGGTCACAAAGCAGACAAGTGGTGGAGTCAGGATTAGAACCCACTTCCTCTGACTACAAAGCCAATGCTTTTGCCACTAGGCCATGCTGCTTCTCATAATAAGAACCCTACAACATCATAAGGAATTGACAGTTGCATACTAATTAAAAACAATCTAAACAAAAGAAACAGCTTGGCCTAAGGGAAAGAGCATAGAACTAGGAGTCAGAGGACCTGGGTTCTAATCCTAGCTCTGCCATTTACCTGCATTGTGACCTTGGGCAAGTCATTTTGACAGGCCTCAGATTTCTCATCTGTAAAATGGGGATTAAATCGTACTCCATCCTAATTAGAAGCAAGAAACAGCGTAGCCTAGTGTATATAGCACGGGCCTGGGAGTCAGAAAGACCTGGCTTCTAATCCTACTCAGACACTTGTCTTCTGTGTGACCTTGGGCCAGTCATTTCAATTCTCTGGGCCTCAGTTACCTCACCTATAAAATGGGCATTAAGATTGTGAGCCCTATGTGGGATGGGGACTGTGTCCAACCTGATTAGCTTCATCTACCCCTGCACTTAGAACAATGCTTGACACAAAGTGTACAAAGTAACAAATACCATCATTATTGTTATTATTAGACCATGAATCCCATATACGACAGTTCTGTGACTCAGCTTCCTCATTTGTAAAGTCGAGATTTAATACCAGTCCACCCTCTTACTTAGACTGCGACCCCAAAGTGGGACAGGGACTATGTCTGACAATTACTTTTTATCTACCCGAGCGCTTATTGCAGCACTTTGCACACAGTAAGTGCTTAGCAAATGCCATAATAATGAAAAAAAATAATAATAACAACGAAAATATCCCTGTGGGGAGAGGAGCAGAAGACTCCAATCAGACACAGTTCCTATTCCACAGGGTCCAGCACCTAAGTGGGAGGGAGAAGAGATGTTTCATCCCTATTTTCCAGAGAACAAAACTGAGTCAGAGTAGTTACATTGCTTGCCCAAGGTCCCACAGCAGGCTAATGGAAGAACCAGGTTTTGAACTTGGGTCCTCTGGTCCTCCTTTGCTCTTTCCACTTGACCTCAGTGCCTCCCAAATGAAATACGAGGAGAGAGTTTTTTTGTAATTTACTCATTCATTCAATCATATTTATTGAGCACATACTGTGTGCAGAGCACTATAGTAAGTACTTGAGAATGTACAGTTCAACAATAAACAGACACAGTCCCTGCCCACAATGACTTACAGGCTAGAGGGGGGAGACAGACGTCAATAAAAATGAGTGAATTGTGGATATTCATTCAATCATATTTATTGAGCTCTTACTGAGTGCAGAGCACTGTACTAAGCACTTATGTACATAAGTGCTGTGGGGCAGGAAGAGCAAAGGGAACAAGTCATGGTGAAGCAGAAGGGAGGGGGGAAGAAGAAGGGGGGGGTCTAATCTGGGAAGGCCTATTGGAGGAGATGTGCTTTCAGTAAGGCTTTGAACAGAGGGAATAATAATTGCTTGTCAGATTTGAGGAGAAAGGGCGTTCCAGGCCAGAGGCAGGACATGAGCCAGGTTCATTGCAAGACAGGAGAGATAAAGGCACAGAGCAATGGTTAGCACTGGAGGAGCAAAGTGCATGGGCTGGGTTGGTGAAAGAGGGTAGTGAGGTGAGGTTGGACAGGGCAAGGTGATGAAGCGCTTTACAGTCAATGATGAAAAGGTTTTGTTTGATATAGATGTGGATGGGTAGCTCCTGGATTTTCTTGAGGAGTGGGGAAACATTTTCTGAACCTTGTTGTAGAAAAATGAAAAATGATTGAAGTATGGACGGGGTTGGGGAGGGACAGGTAATTGGGAGGTAAGCAAGGAGGCTGATGCATTAATTCAGGCATGATAGGATGAGTGATTGCATTAATCAGGTAGTGATTTAGATGGGGAGGAAAGGGTAGATTTTAGGGATTTTGTGGAGGTGGGAGCTCGTTGTGGGCAGGTATTGTCACTGTTTATCATTGTATCGTACTTTACCAAGTGCTTACTACAGTAGGTATTCCATAAATATGATTGATTGAATGAATGAATGAATGAATGACAGGATTTAGTGAAGAATTGAATATGTGGGTTGAATGAGAGAGATGAGTCAAGGATAATGCCAAGGTTAGGAGCTTGTGAGACAGGAAGGATGTTGGTGCCATCTACAGTGATGGGAAAGTCAAGAGGAGGACAGGGTTTCGATGGGAAAATAAAGAGTTCAGTTTTGGATATGTTAAGCTTGAGGTTATGGGGGAACATCCACGTAGAGATGTCTTAAAGGTAAGAGAAAGAAGTTACTATGTGTCAAATACTGATCTAAGTGCTCGGGTAGATGCAAGATAATCAGGTCAGACACAGTTCCTGCCTCACATGGGACGCACAGTCTAAGTAGGAGGGAGAACAGGCATGGAATCCCCATTTTACAGTTGAGGAAACTGAGACCCAGATAATTGAAGTGAGTTGTCCAAGGTCACATAGCAAGCAGTTGGCAGAGCTCGAATTAGAACCCAGGTCCTCTGACGCCCAGGTCTGAGTACTATCCACTAGGCCACCCTGCTTTTCAAGGAAATTTTCCCTTGAGGACCCTGCCCAGGGTGGCCGTCATGTCCTTGTTCCTCAGGCTGTAGATGAGGGGGTTCAGGGAGGGGGGCAGTACCGTGTAGAACACGGATTCCAGCTGGTCCAGCACTGAAGGGGAGTCAGAAGGCATTTTTAAGTGGGCAATAAATCTACAGGAGAAAAATATGGCTAGCACAGCTAGATGGGGCAGGCATGTGGAGAAGGCTTTGGTTCTGGCCTGCGCAGATGGGATACTCAGTACAATGGACAAGATCAATCAATCAATCAATCAATCGTATTTATTGAGCCCTTACTGTGTGCAGAGCACTGTACTAAGCGCTTGGGAAATACAAGTTGGCAACATATAGAGACAGTCCCTACCCAACAGTGGGCTCACAGTCTAAAAGGGGGAGACAGAGAACAAAACCAAACATACTAACAAAATAAAATAAATAGAATAGATATGTACAAGTAAAATAAGTGAATAAATAAATAGATCAATAAATATATACAAACACATATACCTATACGCAGGTGGTGTAGGGAAGGGAAGGAGGTAAGATGGGGGGATGGAGAGGGGGACAAGGGGGAGAGGAAGGAAGGGGCTCAGTCTGGGAAGGCCTCCTGGAGGAGGTGAGCTCTTAGTAGGGCCTTGAAATGAAGAAGAGAGCTAGCTTGGCCGATGGGCAGAGGGAGGGCATTCCACACCAGGGGGATGACGTGGGCCGGGGGTCGATGGCGGGACAGGCGAGAACGAGTACGGCGAGAACGAGAACGGGGGTCGATGGTGGGACAGGCAAGAACGAGACACAGAGGAGCGGAGGGTTCGGGGTGGGCTGTAGAAGGAGATAAGGGAGGTGAGGTAGGAGGGGGCGAGGTGATGGAGAGCCTTGAAGCCCAGGATGAGGAGTTTCTGCCTGATGCGCAGATTGATTGGTAGCCACTGGAGATTTTTGAGGAGGGGAGTAATATGCCCGGAGCGTTGCTGGACAAAGACAATCCGGGCAGCAGCATGAAGTATGGATTGAAGTGGGGAGAGACACGAGGATGGGAGATCAGAGAGAAGGCTGATGCAGTAGTCTAGACGGGATACGATGAGCGCTTGAACAAGCAGAGTAGTGGTATGGATGGAGAGGAAAGTGCAGATCTTGGCAATGTTGTGGAGCTGAGACTGGCAGATTTTGATGACGGCTTGGATGTGAGGGGTGAATTAGAGAGCGGAGTCGAGGATGGCACCAAGGTTGCGGGTTTGTGAGACCGGAAGGATGGTAGTGCCGTCAATAGAGATGGGAAAGTCAGGGAGAGGGCAGGGTTTGGGAGGGAAGACAAGGTGTTCAGTCTTGGACATGTGGAGTTTTAGGTGGTGGGCAGACATCCAGATGGAGATGTCCTGAAGGCAGGAGGAGATGCAAGCCTGGAGAGAGGGGGAGAGAGCAGGGGCAGAGATGTAGATCTGGGTGTCTTCAGCGTAGAGATAGATGATAGTTGAAGCCGTGGGAGCGAATTAGGTCACCAAGGGAGTGCGTGTAGATCGAAAACAGAAGGGGACCAAGCACTGAACCTTGAGGAATCCCCAAAGTAGGGGGGGTTCCCCAAGTAAGTAAGATGTGGAAATCTTACTCACAGTAAGTAAGATGTGGAAATAGGAAACCCCCATGAAGAGGAAGCGGCCATAATCCAACATGATGCTAACGCCTATCAGGACCAACTCTGGTACGATGGAGGGCGAGCAGGACAGGGTTAATAGCTGGAGGATGTCGCAGAAGTACTGGAGGATCACGTTGAAGTTACCAAAAGGCAGGAGAAAGATGTTGACGGTGTGCAGGAGACCAAAGATAGTTCCACCGAGCCAGGAGGCGACAGCCATCTTACTACAGACCACTCTGTCCATGATGATGTCATAGCGCTGGGGGTGGAAAATGGCCACGTAGCGGTCATAGGAAATCAACGTGAGCAGGGCGATATCCAGTGAAGCAAAACAAGCGAAAAAATAGAGTTGGGCAGCACAGCCCAGAAAGGAGATGGATCTATTGTCGGTCAGGGAGTTGTGGATGGATTGGGGGACAGCGATGGAGATGTGGCAGAGGTCGAGGATGGACAGGTGCTTGAGGAAGAAGGCGGAGGCGTCAGTCGAGGACAGTGATGACGATGATGAAGAGATTTCCCATCAGGGCCGCCATGTAGACCAGGAGGAACCATGTGGCATGGACCAGCTGCAGGTTCCGGACCTCCGAGAACAAATGTATGACTGGCCATTTCTCTAGAGGTTTTATCGCTTGCCTAGGGAAGAAGAAACAAAGGAAGAAAATGGAGGCAATGTTGACACTAAGGAGGAGGATGAAAGAGGCGTCTAGGTTTCCAACATTGCCTGAAGGCAGTCGCCCCTAGCATAGGGGAGAAGCGTTGTTGCTTATTCAATAGAGCTCGATCCTGGGAGTGAGAAGACCTGGGTTCGAATCCCAGCTCTGCGCCTTGCCTTCTGTGTGACATAGGGTGACTCACCTAACTTCTCTGGGCCTCAGTTATCTCATCTGTAAAATAAGGATTAAGACGGTGAGCACCATGTGGGATGTAGACTGTGTCCAACCTGATCATCTTGTATCAACTTCTGCACTTAGTACAGTGTCTGGCACATAGACAGTGTTTAATACTACGATTTTCATTATTACTATTATTATTACATGAGATATCCTGCTCCTTTAAAATTAAAGGAAAGAGAGTAAGTACAGTGGAAGAAAGAAATCCGCCATATAATGGAATAAACATATGGTCCTGGGATTCAGGAGACCGACAATCTAATCCCATCTCTGCCAATGGCCTGCTGTGTGCCCTTGGATAGAACCTCTCTAGGACTCAGGTTTCTCATCCTTAAAATGGGGATAAGAAAACTGTTCTCCCTTCATCATAGCCTGGCATCCCCACGTGATACAAGGACTCTGTCAGATAGGATTGTCTTGCAACTACTCCAGTGCTCTGGCACTTATTCAGAATTTTAATAACTACCATCGCTATTGGACCTATGATGGACTATGGCTGCAATGAAGAGCAATTCTGACCTAGTGGAAAGAGCCCAGCCCTGGGAGTCCCAGGTCTTGGGTTCTAATCCCGGCCCCACCACTTGCCTGCCGTGAGCTTTGGCATGTCATTTCCTTTTTTTCTGCCTCAGTTCCCTCATCTGTAAAATAGGGATTCAATGGCTGTTCTCCCTTCTACTTAGACTGTGAACCCCGTGTGGGACCTGATAACCTTATATATTAGTACTCAGTATGGTGCTTGGAACATAGTAAATACTTAAAAATACCACTATTATTATTATTATTGCTATTATTACCGTGGATATATACGAGAGGTGGGGGACATAGGGGTGAACAGGAGTGACAATAATGGTCTCTGGAAAATTGATTTTATACTTGCCCTTTTGTGGTCGGGGTTCTAATACCATCTCCACCACTTGTGAGCTGTGTGATCCTGGGCAAATCACTTAATTTCTCTGGGCCTCGGTTATCTCATAAGTAAAATGGGAATTGAGACTGTGAACCCCATGTGAGACAGGGGTTGTGTCCAACCCGATTTGCTTGTGTCCATCCCAGCACTTAGTATAGTGCCTGGCATATAGTAACTGCTCTACCAATACCATTATTATTATTGTTGTTGTTTTCATTATTATCATTATTGTCTTCCTCACTGAAAAATAAAGAGGCTGGGGCAAGAAGAGTATATGGAACAGCACTGTCTTATGCCCCAGATGGCACCCTGCTCACACTGCCCAGTTCCCAAGTAATGGGCATGGTGAAGAGGGTGAAGTGGTACTAAGAAGCCATCATGCCTATCGTGACCCAGGTAGCAAGAAGGCAGAGCAGAAGATGGAGAGGAGACACAGTGGCAGGGGACCTGTCTACCAACTCCGTTGTAATGTAATCTGAGGCGCTTAATACAGTGCTCTGCATGCAGTAACTGCTCAATCAATACCATTCATGATGATTTACTGTATGCCTATTGAGGGCTAGTCACTGAAATAAACCCTTGAGATAGTACAAACAGTAGCAAGATAAACATTTTCTTCCTTCAAGGAACTTACCATCTAACAGAGAAGATGCCTAGACAAAAATAATTCACGACAGTGAAAGTGGGATACTAAACAAGGATAAAGCGGGAAGCAGGCCCCCACAAAAAAACTTCAGGAGGAAACAGCTGATGTATTCAGATGCATAAAACGTAGGAACATAAAATATTCAAAAAATAAATGTGGATGTAGAAAAGTGCTGAATCTTGTCTCTTTCTCTTTTCGTTCTTTGCATCCTCATTCCTTCCTACACACTCTCTCATCTCCTCTCTCCTCATCGTCCTTCCTCTCTCCTCTCCTCTCCCCTCTTCTTACCCCCTCTCCTTCTTTCCCCTCTTGTTCCCTTCCTTCCCTGGCTTCTTTCCCCTTCACTCCGCAGAAGCCTCCCGCTTAAAGGTCACCAATGACCTCCTCCTTGCCAAATCCAACGTCCACTACTCCATTCTAATAGTCCTCTACCTCTAGGCTGCCTTTGACGCTGTGGACCATGCCCTTCTCCTGGAAATGTTTATCCAACCTTGGAGTCACTGACTGTTCTCTCCTGGTTCTCCTCTTATCTCTCTGGCCGTTCATTCTAGGCTTCCTTTGTGGGCCCTTCTTCTGCCTCCCACTCCATTACTGTAGAGGTCCCTCAAGATTCAGTTCTGGGACCGCTTCTACTCTCCATCTACACCCACTCCCTTGGAAAACTCATTCTCTCCCAAGTCTTCAACTAACACTTCTATGCAAATGATACCCAAATGTACATCTCCAGCTCTGTTCTCTCCCCCTCTCTGCAGTCTCAGATTTCCCCTTGCCTTCAAGACACCTCTATTGGATGTCCTCCCATCCCCTCAAGCTTAACATATCCAAAACTAAACTCCTTATCTTCCCACCAAAACCTTGTCCTTCTGCTCTTTGCCATAACTATAGATCAATCAATCAATCAAACGTATTTATTGAGTGCTTACTGTTTGCAGAGCACTGTACTAAGCGCTTGGAAAGTACAAGTTTGCAACATATAGAGACAGTCCTTACCCAACAATGGGCTCACTGTCTAGAAGGGGGAGACGAAGAACAAAACCAAACATATTAACAAAATTAAATAAATAGAATAGATATGTACAAGTAAAATAAATAAATTAATAAATAGATTAATAAATATGTACAAACATGTATACATATGTACAGGTGCTGTGGAGAAGGGAAGGAGGTAAGATGGGGGGATGGAGAGGGGGACGAGGGGGAGAGGAACGAGGGGGCTCAGTCTGGGAAGGCCTCCTGGAGGAGGTGAGCTCTCAATAGGGCCTTGAAGGGAGGAAGAGAGCTAGCTTGGCGGATGGGCAGAGGGAGGGTATTCCAGGCCAGGGGGTTGACGTGGGCCGGGGGTCGACGGCGGGACAGGCGAGAACGAGGCACGGTGAGGAGATTAGGGGAAGAGGAGCGGAGGGTGCAGGCTGGGAGGTAGAAGGAGAGAAGGGAGGTGAGGTAGGAAGGGGCGAGGTGATGGAGAGCCTTGAAGCCGAGGGAGAGGAGTTTCTGCCTGATGCGCAGATTGATTGGTAGCCACTGGAGATTTTTGAGGAGGGGAGTAACATGCACAGAGCGTTTCTGGACAAAGACAATCCGAGCAGCAGCATGAAGTATGGATTGACGTGGGGAGAGACACGAGAATGGGAGATCAGAGAGAAGGCTGATGCAGTAGTCCAGACGGGATAGGATGAGAGCTTGAACGAGCAGGGTAGCGGTATTGATGGAGAGGAAAGGGAGGATCTTGGCAATGTTGCGGAGCTGAGACCGGCAGGTTTTGTGACGGCTTGGATGTAAGGGGTGAATGAGAGAGCGGAGTCGAGGATGACACCAAGGTTGCAGGCTTGTGAGACTGGAAGGATGGTAGTGCCGTCAACAGAGATGGGAAAGTCAGGGAGAGGGCAGGGGCTGGGAGGGAAGACAAGGATTTCTGTCCTGGACATGTTGAGTTTTAGGTGGCGGGCAGATATCCAGATGGAGATGTTCTGAAGGCAGGAGGAGATGCGAGCCTGGAGGGAGGGGGAGAGAGCAGGGGCAGAGATGTAGATCTGGTTCATAGCGGCTTCAGGCAGCGTGGCTCAGTGGAAAGAGCACGGGCTTGGGAGTCAGTGGATATGGGTTATGGGTTCTAATCCCGGGTCTGCCACATGTCTGCTGTGTGACCTTGAGCAAGTCACTTAAAATCTCTGAGCCTACGTTACCTCATCTGTAAAAAGGGGATTAAGATTGTGAGCCCCACGTGGGACAACCTGATCACCTTGTGCCCCCCTCCGCGCTTAGAACAGTGCTTTGCGCATAGTAAGCGCCTAACAAATGCCATCATCATCATTATTATTATAGTGAAATCATAGCTCAGGGGATGGAAGATAGCCATTTCGTGGTCGTAGGACATTACTGTGAGGATAACCAGTTCTACACCAACTAACAAAATCATTAAGAAGATCTGAGTTATGCAGCCCAGGAAAGAGATGGATTTCGAGCAGGTCAGGGAAGTGTATATGGACTTGGGGATGGTGACTGAGATGAAGCAGATGTCGACAAAGCAGAGGTTCCTGAGGAAGTGTTGCCCGCCAGCGGACCTGGCATGACTGACTCCATCATGTGAAAACCTCCATTTTGTGCAGGCCGAGATCAACTCCTTTTTGTATTTTATGCAAGCCTCAACAACACAATGTCTTCAAGGCCAGTAATAAGTCACACCTGTCTATGCGAGGTTGTAGGGACGATAACTAGTACCTCCCATCTGTACGGCAAGGTTGTAAGGCCTATAATGAGTAACTATTGTCTGTACAAGGCTGTGATAACAGAGACCAATGAAAATTCACAACTATCCTGTCAGTCCTCATTGGTTCCCTGAAGTTCCCCATAGCTCACTCCCGCGTTGCTGTAACTCAATAAAAGGACAGTGGGAATGGAACTCGGAGTTGCTTATTACTCGTACCTCTCTCGGGAGGTGAACGGGGAGGTAGCCACCTTCCTCCTTTACTGCTCTATCTGAACTCATGTCTCCGAGTCATTTTTCCTATATGCATCATCACCTTGGGTTCTCAAACTCTGCGGCCGATTTACACTGGTTAACCTATTTTACACCCCAGTTTTTGATAACAGTAACTTCTTTTGGCGACCACGAAGGGCCTCGAATGCTGTGATCTGGATAGGAACGGTAGGTGAGAACGGTAGACTCTCCTCGTTGACGAACTTGCAAGTACAGATCTGCTTTTAGGGTTCGAGCCTCCCCTTCTCTCCTTCTGGGTAGTTAATTTGGAGCGCCCAGTGAGGTTCCGGGTTAGCGATTTCTTCCTCCCCCGGTTACATGGTGGTGGATGGTTTCTCCTCACCTTCGGTTAGAGGGGGTGGGTGGTTTCTCCTCCTGGGTTAGGAGGTGGGTTGTCGACCTCAGAAGACGTTCTGAGGGACCTAGTAGACATCCTAGAAGTTCTTTCCCCCACGTCATCCCCCAGCCCACGTCATCCCCGGCCCACGTCATCCCCCGGGCCTGGAATGCCCTCCCTCTGCCCATCCGCCAAGCTAGCTCTCTTCCTCCCTTCAAGGCCCTGCTGAGAGCTCACCTCCTCCAGGAGGCCTTCCCAGACTGAGCCCCTTCTTTCCTCTCCCCCTCGTCCCCCTCTCCATCCCCCCGTCTTACCTCCTTCCCTTCCCCACAGCACCTGTATATATGTATATATGGTTGTACATATTTATTACTCTATTTATTTATTTATTTATTTATTTATTTTACTTGTACATTTCTATCCTACTTATTTTATTTTGTTGGTATGTTTGGTTCTGTTCTCTGTCTCCCCCTTTTAGACTGTGAGCCCACTGTTGGGTAGGGACTGTCTCTATGTGATGCCAATTTGTACTTCCCAAGCGCTTAGTACAGTGCTATGCACATAGTAAGCGCTCAATAAATACGATTGATTGATTGATTGATTGATTGATTGATTGATTTCCCGGTTAAGCGGAAAAGGGGTTCCAGTTGTTGGAACCATGGGCTCGAGTCACTCTAAAACAGGCTCGAGGCTGACTAAAATTCTCCAATCAAGGGACAAGGGTGACTTTCCGGTAACTAAAGGAATATCTAAAAACACCTTGTAGAGTGTCATAAGGCCTGGACTCAGTTCCGAGACCCACAGGATCATTACTTCTGGCCCGAGGGAGGGTCTTATGATCCTCAAACTCTTTGCAAACTCCGGGAGGTTTTACCCTGTTTCCTGTTTGACTTAAACTCCCCCCAACACTTATTTGTCCTCCGGTGCCACTTTTAGCTTCTGATGAGCGCTCCCGACTCAGAGCCCTGACTGTCAAGTTAGAGAACGATGGTCAGCCCCATGTAGCATGGCCAGCAATTGAGCCTAATTGGAACTTAAATGTAAAAATAGATTGGAATCGCCTTAATCAGGCACAGCAAACTCTCCTGTCTGCCATCCAAGAATTAGGTCGTAAACCTCCTAACTGGGACTCTTTTCATAGGATGGCCCAGATGGAAGGGGAAACCTCTGATGAATTTTTCACTCGTCTTAGTGAGAGAGAAGAGACAATGGTCGAAGGAATTGTATGTATATGAAGGGAGGAGGAAGGAAAAGGAGAAAGAAAAGAGAAGGTGAAGCAATTGCACTTGAAAGAAATTGTCTTCTCAGGCGTCTACACCTTGCGAAGCAGGTGTCCCATAAGAGGGGAATGATGGGTGGAGAAATTGCAATTGAAAGAAATTGTATGTGTATGAAGGCTAGAGGAAGTGTATGTGAAGGAGAAAGAGAAGAGATTTGATGGGTGGAGAAATTGCAGTTGAAGGAAATTGTCTGAAAGCTAGAGGAAGTGTGTGTGAAAGAAAAAGAGAAGAGATACGAGGGAATTTTGGTCGAATGTCGGCCTCCATGTAATACTCCTGTGTTGCCTGTGCGGAAACCGGGCTCGCCTCCATTCTATCGGGTTGTTAGTCAGGATTTGCGTGCGATTAACTTCTATGTCTTGCCCATGCCCGCTGTGGTCCCTAGCCCCATGGCGCTAGTTAGCTCCAGGAGTCCCAAAGCAATCTGTTTTACTTGTATTGATCTAACTGGCACCATCTTTACCATCCCGGTGGCCTGTGACAGCCAGTACCTTTTTGTCTTTACCTGAGAGGGCCGTAAATTCACCTGGACAAGACTTCCCCAGGGTTTTGTCCACTCCCCAACCATTCCTTCGAGAGAATTTTGCAGAACCTATCAGCCCTCAAATTACCTGAAAGGGTCAGTCCTAGAAATGACCTCCCCAGGGCCCCTGGACTGGACTCCCGAGGCTGCAGAAGACTTTCGGAACCTAAAATCATGCCTGAGTTCAGCCCCTGCTCTGGGACTCCCTGACTATAGTAAACTGTTCTATTTGTACATTCATGAATGCTGTGGAGTGGATTCAGGTGTCTGTTTAGACTGTGAGCCCACTGTTGGGTAGGGACTGTCTCTATGTGTTGCCAATTTGTACTTCCCAAGTGCTTAGTACAGTGCTCTGCACATAGTAAGCGCTCAATAAATACGATTGATTGATTGATTGATTGGTGCCAAATCCTCGGTCCTCTCTATAGGCCAATAGCCTATTATTCGGGTGTCCTCAATCCTGTCATTCTAGGCCAAATACCCTGTATCTGCTGCATAGCTGCGGTGGTCAAGTTACATGAAAGGTCTCAGGATATCCTCTTGGAACACCCTGCTATTGTTTGGACTCCGCACGAAGTTGTGTGCGGCCACCCAAGCCTTATCTGTGGCACCTCTAACTAAGTTTGAAGTTGCCTTATTGGAGAATCCACAGGTACATGTGGAGCACTGTGGCTCCTTAAAACCGGCTACTCTGCTGGAGTTCTCCCCCATGACTGACCAAATTCATGATTGTGACGAGATAGTTTGGGAAACTGTCGCTCCTCGAACTGACCTCCATGATGAGCCTCTGTCCACTCCTGATCTAACTTTGCTTACGGATGGCTCCTGCTTTATGGACCAACGAGCGCACCTCACCGGCGCTGCCATTGTCACCCTAACCTCTGTGCCATGGACGGGCTCACTCCCAGCTTCTTGCAGTGCGCAGGCAGCTGAGCTCGAAGCCCTTACACAGGCATTATTACTCAGTAAGGGGAAGCGCATGACCATCTATACGGACTCTAAGTATGCCTCTGGGGTCTGTCATGCAACAGGTGCCCTATGACAAAGTCGTGGGTTTCTTACTTCAGGTAGTCATCAGGTTGCTAATGAGGATGGTATAGATCACCTATTACAGGCCCTCTTGCTCCCAGTAGAGGGGGCCATTGTGCATGTGCGTGCCCACACCCGAGGAAGTGATTCCCCGAGTTTGGGCAATCGCTGAGCCGACGAGGCCTCTCGTTGGGCAGCCTGGCATGCCCTCCCTTTCGCATAGCTCCGGTTTTCCTGTGCATCATGTTTTTGGTGTGCTGTGTTTTTCAGCCCCTGAAGGCCTTCCTCCGACTCGCTTCATTTACCCTGATGCTTCGGAAATCCCGACTGTACCCCTGCACAAGGCCAAAGTCATGGACATGGCGTGCCATCTGGACTCTGCATTTTGCTGAGGAGGGAGGATTGTTGTGTGTGGTCAGTTCTGCTGTGCCTGGATTTTTCTGTCTTTTCCTTTACTTTAGGCGCTGGCTTTGTGGAAGACTTTTGCTATACCAAGGAGGCCGTGGGCCTCGGAAGCATCAAAGGGGGGATTGATGTCTGCCAGCGGACTTGGCATGACTGACTCCATCTTGTGCATACCGACCTTAACCCTCCATTTTGTGCAGGTCGAGAGCAACTCCTTTTTGTAATTTACGTAAGATTCAACAACAGGATGTCTTTAAGGCCAGTAACACTTGTCTGTGTAAGGGTTGTAGGGCCGATAACAAGTAACTCCTGTCTGTACAGCAAGGTTGTAAGGCCTATAACAAGTAACTCTTGTCTATACAAGAGTATAGACAAGATTGTACAAGGCTGTGATAAACTAGAAACAGAGACCAGTGAAACTTCACAACCATCCTATCGGTCCTCATTGGTTCCCTGAAGTTCCCCATCGTTCACTCTCGCGTTGCTGTAACTCAATAAAAGGACAGTGGTAATGGATCTCGGGGCTGCCTGTCACTCGTACCTCTCTCGGGAGCTGTACGGGCTGGTAGTCACCTTCCTCCTTTACTGCTCTATCTGAACCCATATCACCGAGTCATTTTTCCTGTCTGCATCACCACCTTGGCTTCTCAAACCCTGCGGCTGTTTTACACCGGTTAACCTATTTTGCACCCTACATTTTGATAACAGTAACAAGTATATAGGGGTGTGGAGGCATTGGTCGAGGACGGTGACAGCGATGATGAGGGGATTCCCCATCATGGCTGCCAGGTAGACCAGGAGGAAGAGCACGTCCTAGACCAACTGCAGCTCCCGGACCTCTGAGAACCCCAGGAGGAGGAATCCGGTCAATGGTGACGTTGGTCATATTCTTGGAGAATCTGTGGACTGTATAAGGAGGCTCAGAGAAGGGACATAATTTATAAAAAGGAATCTGAAAGAAACAGAAAATAAAACCACTTGTAGTTTCAACACTCAGCCTTCCTCTGTCTCGGCTTCTGCTCCACAAAATCAGCATTCAGATTTCACAGGGATCTAGGAAGGCTTTGGAGCTGTAGAAAGGGATCCAAGGTCATAATCCCTTGGTGACCTGCTCGGGAAATACATTTTTTATGGTCCTTGTTAAGCACTTACTATGTGTCAAACACTGTTTTAAGCACTGGAGTAGATACAAGCTAATCAGATTGGACACTGTCCCTGTCCCACATGGGACACAGTACAAGTAGGAGGGAGAGCAGGAGGTCTGAGGTACAGAGAAGTGAAGTGACTTGCCCAATGCCACACAACAAGCACTTGGCAAAGCCGTGATTAGAATCCAGGTCTTCTGACTCCGAGGTCTGTGCTCTTTCCACTCGGCCATGATGCTTCTGCATTTCTGAAATAATCATTTTTGTATGTATCGCTATGGCTCTGTGATAGTATATATTTTAGGGAATGTTATTCATGACTGTGGCTTACACAAAAGGTGTATTGGCAAATAGGTGTCTGGAAATCTATTGAACCATCAGGGATACCTTAAGTCCCACATGCTCATCTGTGTTCTCGAATATAAAACTCTAGTTTATCAATCAATCACTGCCATTTATTGAGTACTTACTTTATGCAGAGCACTGTATTAAGTGCTTTGGAGAACACAGTACAAACGAATCTGTTGATATGTTCCCTGTCCACAGCGAGTTTACAACCTAAAAGGGGAGATAGACATTAACACAGATAAATAATTATTTTTTCAGTGCTTCCTCCGTGCCAAAGCACTTAGCCAACAGCTGGGGTTGGTGCTGGGTAATCAGATTGAACACTTTGCCTGTCCCACTCAGTGTTCACGATCTAAGAGTTGCAGAGAGCAGGTATTCATTCAATCGTATTTACTGAGAACTTACTGGGTGCAAAGCACTAGAAACCCATACCCCAGAGGTTTAGTGACTCCCCTGATGTCATATACTATGTCCGTGGCAGGGCTGGGATTAGAATAAGCATGGCTCAGTGGATAGAACACAGGCCTGGCAGTCAGAAGGACATGGGTTCTAATCCCTACTCCTCCACTTGTCTGCTGTGTGAACTTGGGCAAGTCATTTATCTTCTCTGGGTCTCAGTTCCCCCATGTGTAAACCGGGGATTGTGTCCTACCTGACTAGCTTTTATCTAATCCAGAGCTTATTACAGTGCTTGCCACATAGTGAGTATTTGATAAATACCATTAAAAAAAACACAAGTCCTGGGTCCTTTGCTAGAATGCTCTGCCTCCCTTCCACATACACGCACAAACTTAAACTCATATCTACACAAACATTCACTAATGTAATCTTGTGTGAATACAGATAAACACTCATAGTTGCGTACTTCATTTTCTCCTCTGTTCACAATGCTACATATATGCACACATAACGCCAACTCATACATACATTGCTTTAAACACATGATCTTACAAATGCTTTCACTCATAAGTCCACCTCCTATTATCACACAAATCCATTCATAGGATTGCACAGACACAAAAAAACCAACAAACTTGCACACAACACAGAAATAAACACAAACTCATATTCATTCATTCATTCAATTGTATTTATTGAGGGCTTACTGTGTACAGAGCACTATACTAAGAACTTGGGAAAGTACAATAGAGCAATATATTTACATACTTTTTCTCACACAAATAAAAACTTTCATGGTTCCAAGCCCGGCTAGATTCTCCCTTCTGTGTCTGGGAATTTCCATTCTCCAGCAGTGGGTGGGGAAAGACACATTCATTTCCTTCTGTCAGGGCTTGCACCCTGTCCCAACTTAACACTCCCTAAGAGAAAGGCCCAGGCGATTGACAACTCAGTCTGATGTTGCCAGGATTGCCAAGAGGAAAATGAATAGAAGATAGGATCCTAGTTCAGGGCAGGAATCTCCTCCATGAGAAAATTAGTGAACCCGTGTTCATCTCAAAGAAACTATCTGAGATTTTCGTCAGGTGAGATCTCTCCCTTAGAGGTAGCATGAGCTAGTGGTAAGACCACAGGACCTGCGATATGCTACCAGCTCTTCCATTGGCAGTCCTTGGGCACCTCACTATACCTCTCTGGGCCTCAGTTTCCTTCTCCATAAAATGGGGATATGGCCTCTACATCAAATAAAAACTCCTCGCCATTGGCTTTAGAGCACTCAGTCATATTGTCCCCTCCTACCTCCCCTCGCTACTCTCCTACTAAAACCCAGCCCAAACACTTCGCTCCTCTAAAGCCAACCTTCCTACTGTACCTTGATCTCCTCTATCTTGCCGCTGGCCCATCGCCCACATCCTACCTCTGGCCTGGAACAACCTCCCTCCTCAAATTCGACAGACAATTACTCTCCCCCCTTTCAATGGCTTATTGCGGACACCTCTCTTCCAAGAGGCCTTCCCAGAATAAACCCCTCTTTCCTCTTCTCCCGCTCTCTACTGTGTCACCCTGACCTGCTGCCTTTGTTGATCCACCCACCCAGCCCCACGGCACTAACATACATATATGTAATTTATTTATTTGTATTAATGTCTGTCTACCCCCATTAGACTGCTTGCTTGTTTGTGGTCATGGAATGTGTCTGTTCATTGCTGTACTGTACTCTCCTAAGGTACAGTAAGTACTCAATTAATACGATTGAATGAATGAATGAATTTGAGAGAGCCGTCCAGTAGACAGTCCTCAACATTTTTTTTCCAAATGGAATTTGTTAAGAACTGATTCTGTGCCAGGCTCTGAACTAAGTGTTGGGGTAGATACAAGGTAATCAGGTTAGACACAGTCCCTGTCCCACATAGGGCTCACATTTACATTTAATCCCCACTTTGCAGATGGGCAACTGAGGCACAGACAAGTGAAATGACTTACTCAAGGCCACAAAGCAAGCAAATGGAGGAGCCAGGATTAGAACCCAGGTTAATTACCATCATCATCATCATCATCATCATCATCATCATCATCATCATCAACATCATCATGGTATTTGTTAAGTGCTTACTATGTTAAAGGCACTGTACTAAGAGCTGGAGTGGATGCAAGCAAATCAAGGTGGACAGAGTTCCTGACCTATCTGGGGCTCACAGTCTCAATCACTGTTTTACAGGTGGGGTAGCTGAGGCACAGAGAGGTGAAGTGGCTTGTCCAAGGTTAAACAGCAGACAGGTGGCAGAAGTGGGATTAGAACCCATGAAGTTTTTGACTCCCAGTCCCATGCTCTTTCCAGTAGGCCACATTGCTTTTTAACTTAAACCGTCTTATTTATTGAATGCTTACTGTGTGTAGAGCACTGTACTAAAGGACTGGAAGCATACAATATAACAATATAATCAAGTTGGTAGACATGTTCCCTGTCCAGTATGAGTTTACAGGCTGGAGGGGGTGACAGACATTGAAATACAAATCAGGTGGAGAAATGTTTACTCCCCATTTCACAGACGAGCAGCCTGAGGCACAGAGAAGTCAAATGACATGCCCAAGGTCACAGAAGAGAGTGGTGAAGCTAGGACCAGAACTCCATTATTCCAGGGACATATTTGTTGTCCACATTAGCCATCTCTTTAGGGGGATTCCTACTGGATCCACCCACCTCATACGATGTTGATTCGTTGGTCAGAAACCTCGACCAGAGGTGGCCCAGTGCCAGCAGGCAGAGATGGAGCTTTAATTGGCCTAATGGATACAGCCCGGGCCTGGGAGTCAGCAAGACCTGAGTTCTAATCCCAGCTACACCACTTGTCTGCTGTGTGCCTTTGGGCAAGTCACTTCACTTCTCTGTGCCGCAGTTACCTCATCTGTAAAATGGGGATTAAAACTGTGAGCCCCATTGTGGAACAAGGACTGTGTCCGCCCCCATTTGCTTATATCTTCCCCTGTGCATAGTACGGTTCCTGGAGCAGAATAAGAGCTAAACGAATGCTACAGTTCTTATTATTATTATTAGTTCAGGGTTTATCAATTCCCAGGGCATGTTCTTTCCCCCAGACCTACAGCAGCGTGGCCTAATGGATAGAGCATGAGTTTAGGAGTCAGAAGGACTCTCAAACTTTCCCCACCACTTTTCTGCTTAGTGACCTTGGGCAAGTCACTTCACGTCTTCAGGCTTCAGTTACCTCGTCTGTAAAATGAGGATTAGTACTGTGTGCCCCATATAGGACAGGGATTGTGTCCAATCTGATTAATCTATATCTACCCCAGCACTTACAACAGTGCCTGGCACAAAGTAAACCCTGAGAAAGTACCAAAAACAAAACAAGCAACAAAAACAGCAGGGCTTAACTGAAAGAGAACTGACACTCTGGTGACTCTTCCGTTTCCCAGGAGAGCCACCTTGGTGACCTCCAGAGAAACTCACCTGCAAAGCGCTTCGGTGTTTCACCAGTAATGAGGTCCCAATCCCATCCCCCAAGGAGCTCCTTCCCCCATGGAATCCTGGCCGCTCCTAATAAGGGGAACTTAGAAGCAGCCGTTGGTCTCTTTGCCCTTGGTGAGCCAGGGTGAGTGGGGACCAAGAGGTCTGGAAATCCTCTTCCTCCTCACTAAAGGTTTCACGGCTCGAAAGGAGAAGCCAAAGATGTGAACAAGCATGAACATTAAAGCCAGGGCCTGACGCTGTGAATCCAAATGGGAGGTACAGGAGGAGAGTAGATCAGGGAGGGAGTTTCACAGGAGGACTGCGACAGGGGAAAATGAAAATAGGAATCTCTCCCATTTCCTTGTAGAAGACAAGGCAAATAAATCCATTCTCTCCATCCTCATCCTCCTCATGAATAATTATGGCTATTATAGAACGCTTCCTATGTGTCAAACACTGTCCTGAGCGCTGGGTTAGATGCAGGATAATCAGGTTGGACACAGACCCTGTCCCATTGGGTCTCACAGTCTAATTGAAAGGGAGAACAGGTATTGAATATCTATTTTCCAGGTGAGGTAACTGAGGCAGAGAGAAGTTAAGTAACCTGCTCAAGATTACACAGCAAATAAGTGGCAGAGTTGGGATTAGAACCCAGGTCCTCTGACTCTCAGGCAACACTGTTTCCTCAGGCAACACTGTTTCCCAGTAGTTATCTTCTTCCTCTTCTTCTTCCTCCTTTTTTCATTTTTTAATATTTATTTAGCACTTACTATGTGACAAGTACTGTTCTAAGTGGCTGGGGTAGATTCAAGGTAATCAAGTCAGACACAGTTCCTTTACCACATTTGCCTCACAGTCGAAGTACTCAATCCCCATTTTACAGTTGAGGAAACTGAGGCACAGAGAAATTAAGTGATTTGCCCAAGGTCACACAGCAATCAAGTAGCAGGGCCGTGGTTAAGAAATGTGCCTTCTAAAGGCTTTGAGTATGACACAGAGTAATAGTCTGTCGATATGAACAGGGAGGGAGTTCTACGTCAGAGGATGGACATGGGCGAGGGGTCGGGCGTGAGGTAGATGAAACTGAAGCATAGTGAGTTGGCACAAGAGGAGCAAAGTGTGCGGGCTGGGTTGTAGAATGAGAACAGTGAGGAAAGGTAGAAGGGTCAAGGAGATTAAGTATTTTAAAACTGATGGTGTGTTTCTTTTTGAGGCAGATTAGATCCACTGTCCAGGTGGACCAAAGAGAGAGGGAGAAATATTGAACACTGAAATGTACATTCTAATGAATGGTGAAGGGAAACTTGACTCAACTGTCCTTTAGATTGTAAGATCATTTTTTGTTAGAGGACATGTCTACCAACTCTGTCGTATTGTACTCTCCATGTGCTTAGTAAAGTGCTCTGCACACAGTAAGTGCTCAAGAAATACAATCAAATGATTCATTGACTGATCAACTGGACTGAGGATGTGGTCTGACTTCTGGGTTAAGTTTTCCGACCAAAGTACCCCCTGGGGCCTTGTGGGTAGGAAACATATCTATCAACTCTGTTTTTCTTTTCTTTAATGGCATTTGGTAAGTGTTTACTATATGCAGAGCACTTTACTAAGCACATGGAGAGTACAATACGACAGAGTTGGTAGACATGTCCCCTAACAAACGGTGATCTTACAGTCTAAAGGACAGTTGAGTCAAGTTTCCCTTCACCAGGCACTTCACCAAGCACTAGGGTAGATACAAGTCAATCAGGTTGGACACAGTCCCTGTTCCAACTCGGGGCTCAGCCTTAATCTCCATTAATCTCCAGGGTCACACAGCAGTAAAGTGGCAGAGCCAGGACTAAAACCCAGGTCCTTCTGATTCCCAGCCCCATGCTCTATCCATTAGGCCAGTCGGCCTTTCAACTTTATCAAAAAATCATAGTCATTGAACACTTACTGTGTGCAGAGCTTCTCTGTCATATTGTATTCTCCCAAGACCTTAGTACAATGCTCTATACAAAATAAGCACTTAATAATTGCAACCTATTGATTGCTTCCATAAGGTTCAGCTGGAATCTTCCATAAGAGTTAGCTAATATAAGCAGAGAACACAACTTTTGTCAAAGCAACTACCAGTAAGATCATGGCACCTTGGCACCAGGGAAGACATGTGACCTAGGGGAAAAAAGGAACACAATCCTGGAGGTCAGAGGCCCTGGGTTTTAATCCCTGCACCACCACTTACCCGCTGGCTGACTTTAGCAGGTCAATTCACTTTTCTGTGCTTCAGTTTCCTCATAGAAACGATCTGGGCAGCTGAGTGAAGTATGGACTGGAGTGCGGAGAAATAGGAGGTAGGGAGGATAGGTAGCAAGATAGATAGGTAGCAAGGGTGTTGATACAGCAATCAAGGCAGGAGAAGGAAAGTGCTTGGATTAGTGTGGTAACAGTTGGGATGGAGAGGAAAGGGCAAATTCTAACAACGTTGTGAAGTTAGAACCAACAGGATTTGGTGACGTTGAATTTTAAGGTTTAATGAGACAGATGAGTCAAGGGTAATACAAAGGTTATGGGCTTGAGAGACCGGGATAATAGTAGTGCTTCCTACAGTGATGGGAAAGATGGGCGGAAACAGGGTTTGGATAGGAAAATGGGAAGTTCTGTTTTGGATGTGTTAAATTGGAGGCATCAGCGGGACATCTAAGTATGGATGTTCATTCATTCATTCAACCGTATTTATTGAGCGCTTACTGTGTGTAGAGCACGGTACTAAGCTCTTGGGAAGTACAGGTTGGGAACATATGTCATCTGATGTCCTGAAGATAGGACAAAATACAAGACCGCAGAGAAGAGAGGCCAGGGCTGATTATGTAGATTTGGAATCATCAGCACAGAGATGGTAGTTGAAGCCATGGTAGTCAATGAGCTCCAAGGGAGTAGGTGTAGATAAAAGATAGAGGATAAATGAATATGTTTGAAAGCAGTGGGGAGGAACCATCGGAAAGTGAATTGTTAAAGATCAAGGTGAGGAATGGAAGAAAGGAGGGAGCAAGTGATTTTATAAGGAGCGAAAGGATGGAGTTGGAGGTGCGTTTGGAGGGGGAGGATTTTTAGAGGGGTCAGAAGATCAGAAGATCCATCTCCCTAGTGGGCAGTGCCGTCCAGACCTTCTCCGTGGTCTGGTATGCCAGTTCAGAGCTGTTCGTCCTCACGACCATGTCCACGACGGCTATGCCACCATGTGCCTCTCCCTGAGCTATAAAGTTGTCAGCTCGAGGGGCCGGTGGGAAGATGGCCGCTGCCTCCTGGCTCAGCGCGGGTTTATTTCGAGTCTTGTTTTCAGCTTCGATCTTCTCCCTGTCCTTATGTGGGTCCAACATCGTCCAGCAGTTTTTCTGTGTTGTCCCCTCCCTCCTGAAGATCAGGGGCTCCGAGAACCACATCGCTGTGAGCGTCACCACCGGTATAGTGCTAGACGTTGTCTGCTTCATTCTCATCATCGTCGCCTAAGTCCACATCTTCTCGGCCGTGCTGAGGATGCCGGCCACCGAGGGCCGGGCCAAGGCCTACTCCACTTGCTTGCCATACGTCGTTGTCGTCACCGTCTCTCTCTACGGCCGCCATCACCTACCTCAAGCCCGTGTCAGACTCCCCCTCCGTGCTGGATCTACTGGTGTCCATGTTCTGTACCGTGGTGCCACCCGCTCTGAATCCTATCCTCTACAGTCTGAGGAACAGGATCACGAAGACCTCTCTGGGGAGAATCCTAAAGGGAAATTCCTAATCCCTCCTCTATGGGACAAAATGTCTGCTTTCTTTCACTGATCTTCCCATCCATCATCAGGTAGCCTAAAAATCCAAAGAGAAAATCCAGCTTCTGAGGATTTGTCAGTGTCTGTGAGGGAAGCTGATAAGACGTGTGTGACTGACAATTCATGGTGTGGGGGTCATCAAGACCTAACGGAATAACCATGTGGCTGAGAGTCGTAAGACTGGAGATGTTTGCCCATTTCTGCCACTGGGCTGCTGGGAGACCTTGGTCTAGCAGTGTAACCTCTCTGGGCCTCTCTGTAAATCAGGATTCAATATGTGCTCTCTCTTTCTCTTATCCTTGGAGCCCCTGTGGACCAGGAAATATGTCTCTTCTGATTATTCTGTTTCAGCACCAGGACTTGGAAGTCTTTTGCAAGTAAATTCTTAATAAACTCAATAATTATAATGTTGATACAAGTAATGATTAACACCATCATGTCTGAGCTCCCCAGAGTCACCCGTCCCCCTTCTCCACCTTCCCCCTACTCTTAACCTTCCCCGCTACTCTCCCATCCTTCCCAGAAGTATCTTCAGATGAGATCTCCTCCCTCCTCTCAAGTGCCATCCCATCCACCTGTGCTTCGGACGCCATTCCCTCTCATCTTATGGAAACTCTCGCCCCTTCCCTCCTCTCTTCCTTAACTTCCATCTTCAACCGCTCATTCCCCACTGGTTCCCTCTCCTCTGCCTTCAAACATGCCCACATCTTCCCCATCCTAAAAAACCCCTCTTGAGCCCACTGCCCCTACTAATTATCGCCCTATATCCCTCCTACCCTTCCTTTCCAAACTCCTAGAACGAGTCATCTACACTCGCTGCCTCGAATTCCTCAACTCCAACTCTCTCCTAGTCCCCTTCCAATTTGGCTTCTGTCCCCTACAGTACACCGAAACATCCCTCTCAAAGGTCACCAATGACCTTCTTGCCAAATCCAATGTCTCCTACTCTATCCTAGTCTTCCTCGAACTCTCCGCTGCCTTCGACACTGTGGACCACCCCCTTCTCCTCAACACGCTCTCCAACCTTGGCTCCACAGACTCTGTCCTCTCCTGGTTCACCTCTAATATCTCTGGCTGTTCATTCTCAGTCTCCTTTGCGGGTTCCTCCTCCCGTTCCCATCTCCTTACTGTAGAGGTTCCTCAAGGGTCAGTTCTTGGTCCACTTCTGTTCTCTATCTATACTCACTCCCATAATAATAATAATAATGATAATAATGATAATAATAATAATAATCTTGGTGTTTGTGAAGCGCTTACTATGTGACAAGCACTGTTCTAAGCGCTGGGGGAGATACAAGATAATCAGGTTGCCCCACGTGGGGCTCACAGTCTTAATCCCCATTTTACAGATGAGGTAACCGAGGCACAGAGAAGTTAAGTGACTTGCCCAAAGTCACACAGCTGATGAGTGGCGAAGCCGGGATTAGAACCCATGACCTCTGACTTCCAAGCCTGCGCTCTTTCCACTGAGCCATGCTGCTTTTCTAACCTTGTGAACTCATTTGCTCCCACGGCATCAACTATCATATCTACGCTGGTGACACCCAAATCTACATCTCCACCCCTCTTCTCTCTCCCTCCCTCCAGGCTCGTGTCTACTCCTGCCTTCAGGACATTTCCGACTGGATGTCTGTCCGCCATCTAAAACTCAACATATCCAAGACTGAACTCCTTATCGTCCCTCCCAAACCCTGTCCTCTCCCTGACTTTCCCATCACTGTATGAGGCACCACCATCTTTCCCGTTTCACAAGTCCACAACCTTGTTGTCATCCTTGACACCGCTCCCTCAATCACCCCACACATCCAATCTATCACCAAAACCTGCCTGTCTCACCTCCACAACATCGACAAGATCTGCCCATTCCTCTCCATTCAAATCACTACCTTTCTGGTTCAATCTGTCATCCTATCCCGACTGGATTACTGTATCAACCTCCTTTCTGATGTCCCATCCTCCTGTCTTTCCCTGCTTCAGTCTATACCTCACTTTGCTGCCCAGAGTATCTTCGTACAGAAACGCCCTGGGCATGTCGCTCCGCTCCACAAAAATCTCCAGTGGTTGCCTGTCAACGTTCAAATCAAGCAAAAACTCCTCACTCTTGGCTTCAATACTCTCCATCACCTCGCCCCCTTCTACCTCACCTCCCTTCTCTCCTACAGCCCAGCCGTCACACTACCTTCCTCTGGGACCTCTATCTTCCTCACTGGGCATCGTTTTCGCCTGTCCCGTGTCGACCCCTAGCCCACGTCCTACCTCTGCCTGGATCACCCTCCCTCCTCACAATCGGCAAACTAACTCTCTTCCCCACTTCAAAGCTCTACTGAGAGCTTACCTCCTCCAAGAGGCTTTCCCAGGCTGAGCCCACTTTTTCCTCTCCTCCTCCCCATACCCCCGCCCTATCTCCTTCCCCTCCCCACAACACTTGTGTATATCTATCTATCTATATCTATCTATCTATCTATCTATCTATCTATCAATCTATCTATCTATCTATCTATCTATCTATCTACCTATCTATCCGGATTTCGTACTCTATTTTACTTGTACATATTTACTATTCTATTTATTTTGTTAATGATGTGCATATATCTTTAATTCTATTTGTTCAGAAGATTTTGACACCTGTCTACCTGTTTTGTTTTGTTGTCTGTCTCCTCATTCTGTCTGTCCTTGACTGTGAGCCCATTGTTGGGTAGGGACCGTCACTAAATGTTGTCAACTTGTGCTTCCCAAGCGCTTAGTACAGTACTCTGCAAACAGTTAGCGCTCAATAAATGCGATTGAATGAATGAATGAATGAATGAATGAGAAGGAGCATAGCCTAGTGGAAAGACTCCTGGGAGTCTAGGGGACCTTGATCCTAATCCCGGCTCTGCCACTTACCTACTGGGCTACCTCGGGGAAGTTATTTAACTTTTCTGTTTCTCGGTTTCCTCAACTGCAAAATGGGGTTTAAGAAGGTGAGCGCCATCATGTGGGCCGGGGGCAGTTTCTAATCAGATTATATCGTATCTACTCCAGCACTGACTATGGTGTTCGGCACATTGTAAGCACTTAACAAATACCACAATTATCATTATTAAGAAAGAACAGAAAATTTCCTGTTATTTCCTGGGTTTATATTTAAATTTCTTTTCCCTGCCCTTCACCTTTCCCCTGCTCCTCTCTGGAGTCACCGGACCTGTCCTTGGCTGGGGAGCATCGACCTCTGCTGAGAGAGAGACTAGTTCCATCTCGTCGGTCCTGGACAGGGGAGACAGTGACAGAAAGGTCTGGGTAGGGTGTGGGAGCTGTCAGGATCCTGCTTCCCGCTCTCGGCTCTCTGGCTGGCTGTGCCATCACCTCAGATGACGGCCGTGTTATCTCCTGGGGGATTCCCTATGGGAGGACAGTCCCGGGGCTCCGCTGAGACGGCTGACTGTCTGGGAATTTGGAAGGCTGGGATCGTGGGCTCTCTAAGGTCCTGGCCCCCGTAACCTAAATAACTGCCTACTCCCACGTGGATCCCATTCTGGGACTCTTTCTTAGAACACCCTTAACGGATTCATCATTCTCTTTCCATGATTAATAACAGCTTCCTGTTTCAACTCTGGGTATTGGAGATATATCGTGGTAGGGAGAATAGGCAACCTAGCCCATTTGGTAGTCATGGTTGAATCCAATACTCAGATTGATCTGGCAAAAAAGGGAAAGAACCCCGAGATCTCATTCTAGTTTTGACACTGAATAGCTGTGTGTCACAGGCACCTGTAAAGTTTTCGAAAAGTGTAAGCTCCTTGTGTGCAAAGAATGAAACTTGGCCTTCTGTTGCACTTCAATTTGATTGATTGGTTGATTGAATTAATACGTAAATATTGAAGTATGTCATACAATAAATAATCATAGTAATAAAAGTAAGAATAGGAAGAGAAATAATAATGGTGTTTATTGAGTGACAACTGAGAGTATTACGTAGTTAGAAAAATTCTACCTGTACCCCTGCTCCTGGGAGTCAGAGGGACCTGGGTTTTAATAACGGCTCTGCCACTTGTCTGCTGTTTGACCTTTGGCAAGTCACCTCACTTCTCTGTGCCTCAGTTCCCTTATCTGTAATTTGAAGATTAAGCCCATGAGCCCCATGTGGGGCAGGGACTGCGTCTAAACTGTTAACCTTGTATCTATCCCAGCGCTTAGAGCAGTGTTACAGTGCTATCAAATACAACCATTATTATTGTTATTATCTGAAGAGGGAGGGAGTTCCAGGCCAGTGGAAGGGCATGGGCTAGGAATCAGTAGAGGGATAGATGAGACCAAAATACAGTGAGTAGTTTGGTTTTAGATGGTCCACAGACTGGGTGACCATGAGAAGCTGCCACTCTTAACCTTCAATCTTCACACAGAAGCAACCTTCACGCAGAAGGAAACTAAAATCAATCAATCGATCAAATATCTTGACCATTTACTCTGTGCAGAGCTCTGTGTTGAGCGCAACTAAATGAATTATCTCTCACCAGATAGAGCACCCTGGTTCATGGCAAATACGGGGTAGGATAGCCTTTTATCCCCTATGTGAGCATAACCCTTATCTAGTTGTCAGTCACTGGCCTCTCAAAGGACCGTGTCTAGTCACCATTGTTCTCTTCCTCAGAACAGAGCACGGTTTTCTTCAGATAGTAGGTGCTTAGTAAACACCATTGAGTGGCAGACATTACCAAATCTGATGTTTCCCGACTCCTCAAGAACCTCCAATGGTTTTCCACCGACCTCTGCATCAAACAGAAACTCCTCACCATCATCTTTAAAGTTCTCAATCACCTCGCCCCTTCCTATCTCACCTCGCTACTCTCTTACTACAAGCCAGCCCGCACACTTAGCTCCTCTGATGCAAACCTATTTACCGTACCTCCATCTCGTCTCTCCAGCCAACGACCTCTCGTCCACATCCTGTCTTTTGCCTGGAATGTCCTCCCTCTTCATATCCGACAGACGTTCACTTTCCCCACCTTCAAAACCTTATTAAAATCACAGCTCTTCCAAGAGGCCTTCCCCGACTAAGTTCTGATTCCTCTTCTCCCACTCTTTTCCGTGTTGCCCTTCACTTGAACTTGCCCCTTTTACTCACCGCTCTCTCGATCCCACAGCACTTATTTATACATCCATAATTTATGTATTTCTATTAATGTTTGTCTCCCCTTCTAGACTGTAAGCTCCTTACAAGCAGGGAATTCTTCTGCCAATCTTATATTTTACTCTCCCAAGACCTTAGTACAGTGCTCTCCACACAGTAATTGCTCAATAAATATGATAGATCATCCACCCAGAACATTTGTCACCCATCCATCCCCGTCCATCCCGGCCAATACCCAGTAGATCCAGCGGATGGAGAGCAATGGAGACGCCGGGGGGAGAGATCGGTTTTACGCAAGGAGACGTGAGGAGGTTCTAGATCTCTGTCACCGCAGGATCCCCCGTAAGACCCCAACCCATCCCTGCACTTCCCGGCCCAGACTCACTGGTCAGATTGGAGCGAGTGGACTCTGGTCTCTGTTGTCTTTCAGCCGTCCCCGTCCCCTCAGCTCCCGGACGTCAGCCACAGGAGGATCTCCGGGAGGTGTGCAGGGTTCTGGCTCTTCTTCCTTCCTGCTTGGAGCGTGTCGGGCTCTCGGTGAAGCCAGTCCCTTCCGGAAAAGCTTCCTGCCTCTCCCGCGGGATTTCCCCTGGGAGACGGGTCACACGTTCGGCTGAGTGGCCTCATTATGTCCTGTTCGGGCCTGGCTTCCCAGTGGTCTGGCACTGCTGGGGACCTTGGGAACTTTGGGTGGGGTAGTGGCCCTGCCCCACGTGACTATTCCACTGGGGACCATGTGGCCCATCAAACTAGTGTGCCTTGCACAGGGCGAACCTCCAGAGTAACTGCGGAGATGATAATGAGGTGCCCAATTTGGTTTTTTCTCAGTACCCCACCGGCTTTATCCGCTTCACGGCCGTGAGGCGGCCATTTTAAAGTACTTTGGATGTACCAGTCCTCCCTCCTCCAGACCTCACTTTAACTCTCCCACTCCTGATCCCACTCGCTAACTTCCCTGCCCTCTCAAAGACTGCTCTTCTTCTGTCAGCTGCCACCCCCATCACTTCTCCCCACCCTTCTACCCACAGCTTCATTCACTGTCCTACACCAACCCCTCTGACCCTCCTGCATCCATTTATTATTATTATTATTGTTCTTGTTAAGCGCTTACTATGTGCCAAGCACTGTTCTATGCAGTGGGATAGATACAAGTGAATCCGGTTGGTCAAAGTCCCTATCCCACTAAGGGTTCACACTCTTCATCCGGATTTTACAGATGAGTAAACTGAGGAACAGAGAAATAAAGTGACTTGTCCAAGGTCACACATCATTAACCTCTTTTTTGTCGTGAGAATTTTGGTTGGTTACAGGACCTCCAAGTCCTGGTAGGTACAGACTTCCAGCTCTCTCTTGGGGTTATTTCTAGACTGTGAGCCCACTGTTGGCTAGGGACCATCTCTATATGTTGCCAACTTGTACTTCCTAAGCGCGTAGTGCAGTCCTCTGCACACAGTAAGCGCTCAGTAAATACGATTGATTGACTGATTGATTGATTTACACTTGACTTGCAAGGTCAAGGCTGGAGTCAGACATGCACATCCAATCAGGTGTCGGGAGACCGATGCTTAGTGACAAGAGCATGGGCTTGGGAGTCAGAGGACGTGGGTTCTAATCCTGGCACGGCCCCTCGTCTGCTCTATGGCCTTGAGCAAGCCACATAACTTCTCTGTTGCCTCAGTTACCTCTTCTGTAAAATGAGAATGAAGACTGTGAGCCCCACATGAGACAACCTGATTGCATTGCATCTACCCCAGCACTTAGAAAAATGCTTGGCAAATACCGTTCTTCTTCTTCCTCTTCCTCTTCTTCTTCTTCCTCTTCTTCTTCTTCTTCTTCTTCTTCTTCTTCTTCTTCTTCTTCTTCTTCTTCTTCTTCTTCTTCTTCCTCTTCCTCTTCTTCTTCTTCTTCTTCTTCTTCTTCTTATTCTTCTTCTTCTTCTTCTTCTTCTTCTTCTTCTTCTTCTTCTTCTCCTTCTTCTCCTTCTTCTTCTTCTTTCTTCTTCTCCTTCTTCTCCTTCTTCTTCTTCTTTCTTCTTCTTCTTTCTTCTTCTTCTTCTTCTTCTTCTTCTTCTTCCTTCTTCTTCTTCTTCTTCTTCTTCTTCTTCTTCTTCTTCTTCTTCTTCTTCTTCTTCTTCTTCTTCTTCTTCTTCTTCTTATTATTATTATTATTATTGTCCTGTGCTATAGAATCCTTCCCTGACTCACAACCTCATAGTCATGACAACCTAACAGGCTGAGGTATTCAATTCTCACTCTCACTGTATATCTTCAACTCCACACATGCTGCACTGCTACATGTAAGGCACATCTCTAAGAGAACTTTCCCAGCTAAGTCCTCATTTCCTTTTCTCCCACCCCTTTCTGTGTCACCCTGATTTGCTCCCTTTTTACACCCGCCCAGTCCCAGAACAAATATATATGTATCTGCAATATATTTATTTACATTAATATCTGTCTCCCTGTCTAGATTGTAATTTCGCTTTGGCAGGGAATGTGTCTGTCATACTCTCCCAAGTGCTTAGTACAGTACTCAGAACATAGTAAGTGTTTAATAAATGCAGTTCATTGATTGATCAATTTATTCAATCATATTTATTGAGTACTTAATGTGTGCAGAGCACAACTGAGCGCATAGCACAGTTGATCCTGCCAGGAAGGGTGATAGAAGAAAAATGACCAAGCACAAAATGACACCCGGAAGTAGGGGGTATTAATAATAATAGCATTTGTTAAGAATTTAATGTCTGCCATGGACTGTACTAAGTGCTGGGGTAGAAGCAAGATAATGGAGTTGGACATAAACCCAGTCCCAGTTACAGTCTAAACAGAAGGGAGTAGGATTTAATCCTCAATTTACAGATGGAGTAATTGAAGCCCAGAGAAGTTAAGTGACTTGCCCAAGGTTACACACCGGACACGTGGCAGACTCGGGATTAGAACCCAGGTCCTCTGACCCCCAAGCCTGTGCTCTTTCCACTACGAAGCGCTGTTTCTCTCGATGGATGAGCCCTTCTAGACTGTGAGCCCATTGTTGGGTAGGGACCGTCTCTACATGTTGCCAACTTGTACTTCCCAAGCGCTTAGTACAGTGCTCTGCACACAGTAAGCTCTCCATAAATACGATTTAATGTATGAATGAATGAGAGAGAAATCAAAGGATCAAGGCATCAGTAGGAACTTTCTATCCTGGGTCCAAAGACTCACCTAGGACCCTCCCCAGGGTAGTCTTCACGTCCCGGTTCCTCAGGCTGCAGATGAGGGGGTTCGGGGTGGGGGGCACCGCAATGTAGAACACAGACCCCAGCAGGTCCAGAGCTAACGAGGAGTCTAAGGGTGCATTTAAGGTACCGAAGGCAGCCATGGTGAAAAACATGGTCATGACGGCAAGGTGAGGCAGGCAGGTAGATAAAGCTTTGACCCGGCCCTCGATGGCCGGCATCTTCAGCTGGACCCAGAAGATGTGCACGTATGAGAAGACGATGGAGCCAAAGCAGGAGATGCCCAAAGGGCCCCGGTGACTACAATCACATCGATGACGAGGTGCGTTTTGGAGAAGGAGAGTTGGACCATGGAGGCGATAACACAGAAGAAATGTGGGATCCGGAAGGACCGCAGAAGGGTAGGGAGAATGTTTCAGAGGATGACATGACTGAATACAGCCCCCCAACTATGAGCCATGTTAGTTCATGTTAGTTCATATTAAGCCATGAGGTGACAGCCAGCTTCTCACAAGGTTCTCGGTCTATGAGGACTGTGTAGCCCAGGGGGAGGCAGATGGAGGAGTCACGGTTGTATAAAACTGCCCTGAGGAGAAACACCTCTGAAACACCAAACAGAACCACCAAGAAGACCTGGGTGGCACAGCCCAGGAAGAAAATGGATCTCGGTTGGTCAGGGAGTTGTGGATGGATTTGGGGAAGGTGACAGAGATGTAGCAGAGGTCGATGAGTGCCAGGTTCCTGAGGAAGAAGTACATGGGGGTGTGGAGATGCCACAGGTCGACAGCGGTGGCAATGGAGATGAGGAGATTCCCCATCAGGGCCTCCAGGTAGACCAGAAGGAACAGCGCGGCCCAGCTGCAGCTCGCGGACCTACGGGAATCCCAGCAGGAGGAATCCCGTCACTGTCGTGCGGTTGGCCATGTCGTCTGACGTCTGCGTGGAAGTCAAAACTGAGAACATGAGCATCATCCCAAGGACAGCACTGTCAGAAAGATGAAATTGTAGGGTTGGATGGAACACCTCAGATGCCTTTTCCCTCTACCAACGGCCCTGAGTGGGATTCGGTCACCACGGAGACGTGGACCGTTTCTGGGAGAAGCAGAGAGCTTCCTGTGGACAAATGAAACATTGTCAGGACAAAGGATCCACAGCCCAAGCTAAGCTCTTTGCTGACAGAGAACCCGCCTACCAACTCTGTTACATTGCACTCTCAAAAGCACTCAGTACAGTGCTTTCCATCCAGTAAACTCTCAATGAAAACAATTGACTGACCCATCATTTCTATGCACTTACTATTAATAATAGTATTTGTTAAGTCCTTAATATGTTCACTTGAAGAGCAGCCTGGCTTGATTCTCTCTCTAGACTGTAAGCTCTTTGTGTGTAGGGAATGTGTCTGTTATTAGGTTGTATTGTAGTAATGATAATGATGATATTTGATAAGCACTTTCTATGTGCCAAGCATTGTTCTATGCCCTGGGGTAGATACAAGGTAATCAGGTTGTCCCACGTGAGGCTCACCATCTTAATTCTCATTTTACAGATAAGGTAACTGAAGCGCAGAGAAGTTACTTGCCCAAAGTCACACAGCTGGTAAGTGGTGGACCTGGGATAAGAATCCATGACCTGTGACTCCCAAACCCGGGCTCTTTCCACTAGAGCATGCTAATCCCACATAGTGTATTCTATGTCTCTGTCACAAAAACCTGGGGTCCCACTTTACTCCTCATTTAGGGTGGAAATTGAATACAATTTCCTGATAAATCTTACCGATTCTTCCTCTTCAACAATTCCCAGAATCTCTGCTCATCCAAAGAATTACCACCCTAATCTAAGATCTCATTATATAGCCACTACACTATCGTGTCAGCCCTCCACCACAATGCCTCTAGACTGTGAGTTCGTTGTGGGCAGGGAATGTGTCTTTTGTTGTTGTGGTGTACTCTCCCAAGCTCTAGTAGAGTGCTTTGCAGGCAGTAAACGCTCAATAAATACGATTGAATGAATTGCCTTTATCCACATCCTTCTCCATTGTTTTATAGATCACTTTTTTGAAGTGATCTATTAAGATGGTCAGGTCCGGAGTCAGAGAACCTAGGTTCCAATCCAGGCTTTGCGACTTGTTTGCTGTGTGACCTTGAGCAACTCACTTAAGTTCTCCGTACCTCAGTTTCTTCATCTGTAAAATGGCTATCAAAACTAGTTTTCCCTTCCTTTTGGGCTCTGAGCTCCATCTGGCATGGCGTCTGTCTGATCTGACCATCCTATATCTACTATACTGGTTGGTTCACAGTAGCCATTAAATAAAATACCATAATTATTATTACATATCATTTCACTTCTCACTTTTTGTTCCATGCAAGCTAACTGCCTAATTGTACTTCCTTTTAATCCTCTCTTGCATCACCAGCACCAGTGTCCTTAATTTTAAAATCCCGTCCCTCAAAATTCCACCAGACCTTAGTCTCCCTAAAATCTCACCTCTTCAAACAAGGCACCCCTTATTAACTCCCACATTCCTTCATATCAACCCCAAACAGCCTTTACTGAAGAGGGAAGCGAAGCACAGAGAAGTGAAATGACAGGACCTGCCCAAGGTCCCACAGCAGACAATTTCCTGGCCTGGGCCAACTTCCAGGCCTGGGTCCTTTCCACTGGGCCAGGCTGCTTGAATAACTACCCAATACGATACATATCATAACCAACACATCAACCTCTCACCCTCTAGATAGTAAGCTCGTTGTGGGCAAGGAACTTCTCTACCAACTCTGTTCCATAGTACTCTCCCAAGCGCTTACTACAGTACTCTGCACACACTAAGCCATCAATAAATACTATCAATGATGGTTAACCTCGCTTACCTGCTGTAGTTTGGAGTTGTCTGGTCTCTGCTGCTTTCTCCTTTTCCTCGCTAATCGGTTGGTCTTAGGTCCATAAATCCTAGCCTGATGAGGTGTATGACCAGAAAATAACTCGGATTTTAATAACGGCAGACTCTTCCTCAGGGGCAGTACTGTTCTCTGACTGGATCAGTCTTATCAACCGAACAGTCCCGGGGATGGGGTCCCTTGGGAGGGTCCCACAAATAGGGCCTGTTCTGAATCTGCCCCAAGGAGCATCATTAAGTCTCTGCAGATCTCTGGCCCCGGGCCAACTGGGATACCTTCCTGTTTCAGGCCACGGGCCCTCCCCAAACAGGGAGGGAGCAGCGTTGCCTAATTGTTAGAGCCCACCTGTGACTCAGAGAGACCTGAATTCTTATCCTGGCTCCACCATTTGTGTGCTGTATGACCTTAGGCTAGCCACTTTATTTATCTGGACCTCTATTTACCTCATCTATAAAGTGGAGATTAAAACCATGAGCCCCATGTGGAATGTGAACTGTGTCCATCATCATCATCAACATCAATCGTATTTATTGAGCGCTTACTATGTGCAGAGCACTGTACTAAGCGCTTGGGAAGTACAAATTGGCAACATATAGAGACAGTCCCTACCCAACAGTGGGCTCACAGTCTAAAAGGGGGAGACAGAGAACAAAACCAAACATACTAACAAAATAAAATAAATAGAATAGCTATGTACAAGTAAAATAAATAAATAAATAAATAAATAGAGTAATAAATATGTACAAACATATATACATATATACAGGTGTTGTGGGGAAGGGAAGGAGGTAAGATGGGGGGATGGAGAGGGGGACGAGGGGGAGAGGAAGGAACGGGCTCAGTCTGGGAAGGCCTCCTGGAGGAGTTGAGCTCTCAGCAGGGCCTTGAAGGGAGGAAGAGAGCTAGCTTGGCGGATGGGAAGAGGGAGGGCATTCCAGGCCCGGGGGATGACGTGGGCCGGGGTTCGATGGTGGGACAGGCGAGAACGAGGTACGGTGAGGAGATTAGCGGCAGAGGAGCGGAGGGTGCGGGTTGGGCTGTAGAAGGAGAGAAGGGAGGTGAGGTAGGAGGGGGCGAGGTGATGGAGAGCCTTGAAGCCGAGGGTGAGGAGTTTCTGCCTGATGTGCAGATTGATTGGTAGCCACTGGAGATTTTTGAGGAGGGGAGTAATATGCCCAGAGCGTTTCTGGACAAAGATAATCCGGGCAGCAGCATGAAGTATGGATTGAAGTGGAGAGAGACACGAGGATGGGAGATCAGAGAGAAGGCTGGTGCAGTAGTCCAGACGGGATAGGATGAGAGCTTGAATGAGCAGGGTAGCGGTTGGGATGGAGAGGAAAGGGCGGATCTTGGCAATGTTGCGGAGCTGAGACCGGCAGGTTTTGGTGACGGCTTGGATGTGAGGGGTGAATGAGAGAGCGGAGTCGAGGATGACACCAAGGTTGCGGGCTTGTGAGACGGGAAGGATGGTAGTGCCGTCAACATAGATGGGAAAGTCAGGGAGAGGACAAGGTTTGGGAGGGAAGACAAGGAGTTCAGTCCTCGACATGTTGAGCTTTAGGTGGCGGGCTGACATCCAGGTGGAACCAACCAACTTGTTTCTACCTCAGGGCTTAGTACAGTGACTGATGCCTAGTAAGAGCTTAAAAATACCTGTGACATTTCTGAAACCTGCAGGCTGCTCTTCTGATTTTGCCATGTCTTGCCAAAGGCATCTTTTAATAATAATAATATAATAATAATAGCATTTGTTAAACACTTACTATGTGTCAAGCACTGCTCTAAGTGCTGAGGGGTGGGTTACAAGGTAATCAGGTTGTCCCACGTGGGGCTCACAGTCATAATTCCCATTTTAATGTTGAGGTAACAGCGGCACAGAGAAGTTAAGTGACTTGCTGACAAGTCAGTCATACAGCTGACAAGTGCTGTAGATGAGATTAGAACCCATGACCTCTGACTCCCAAGTCCGTACTCTTTCCACTGAGCCACGCTGCGTTTCTAATAATAATAATAATAATAATAATAATAATGGTAATAATAATGGTATTTGTTAAGTGCTTACTATGTACCAAGCACTGTTCTAAGCGCTGGGGTAGATTCAATGTAATCAGGTTGTCCCACGTGGGGCTCACAGTCTTAATCACCATTTTACAGATGAGGTAACTGAGTCCCAGAGAGGTTAAGTCACTTGCCCAAGGTCAAACAGCAGACAAGTGGCAGAGCCGGTATTTCAACCCATGGCCTCTGATTCCCAAGCCCATGCTCTTAGCATGGCCTAATGTATTGAATCCGGGCTTGGGAGTCAGAAGGACTTTGTTTCTAATCCTGGCTCCACCACTTGTCTGCTTTGTGATGTCGGGCAACTCACTTCCCTTCTCTTTGCCTCTGTTACCTCATCTGTAAAATAAGAATTAAGACTGTGAACCCCATGTGGGACGTGGACTGTGTCCAATCTGTTTAGCATGTATTTACTCTAGTGCTTAGTCAGGGAGACGCAGAAAGGAGTGGAAAAAGAGGAAATGAGGGCTTAGTCGTGGGAGGGCCCCTTAAAGGAGATGTGCCTTTAATAAGGCTATGAAGGCAGAAGGAGAGTCGTCCCCGGAAATGAAAAATGTAGGTGGAGTAGCGGGTTTAAGAGGGAAGCTCAGAAGTTTGATTTTAAATGTTCTAAATGTGAAGTTTTGGTGGGACAGCCAAGTGGGGATTACGTAAAGACAAGAAGAGTAGGGGAACTGTAGGTTGGATGAGAACTCAGGGCTGGATGGAAGGTTTTGAGAGTCATCTGCAAAGAAGTGCTAGCCCAGTTTCCTTGCTCTTTTTTTTTAAAGACATTTGTTGGGGATTTTCTTATGGTACTTGTTAAGTGCCAGGCACTGTTGTGAACACTGGGCTAGATACAAGATAATGAGGTTGGACACAGTCCATGCGCCACTTAAGGCTCACAGCCTTAGTTCCCATTTTACAGATGAGAGAACTAACATCTGCATCAGCAACAGCAGTGCTAAGCTCGTGCTGGACCTCAAATATTGGTAAAAGTCAGTGTCAGCGTGGAACCCGCACTGCTCATCACTATCATTTTCTCCCTCCACGACTTGTTCTTCTTGGGACGCATGAGCACGGCCAGTGGCTACTTGGTGTTCGTCTTGTACAGACACCAGCTGTAGGTCCAGCACCTCCACGGTCCCCGATGCTCCCCTAGGGCGATGCCCGAGGTCAGGGCGGCCAAGACGGTGGTGGCCCTGGTCGTCCTCTATGTCCTCCTCTATGGGTGGCAGTCCATCATGCTGAGAGTTATACCCAATATGAAAGAAAAATCTCCTTTGCTGATGAACTGCTAAATGGTGTTATGGTTCACCTTTCAGGTCGTCTGCCCGTTTTCAGAATGACTGGCGGATAAATGCCATCTGGAAAATGGAATCACCTGCTTCTATCATAGATTTTCCATAGATTCCCAGGGAAGCTGCCTGTCCTCCACTCCAATTAAGTCCTGCTCAGGTAAAGAGACCAGATATCTTGACCCCAGCAGCAGCAAACCAAGAGAAGCAGTGTGGCCTACTGGATAGAGTACAGAAGAACCTGGGTTATAATCCCAGCTCCACCACTTGTCTGCTGTGTGACCTTAGACAAGTCGCTTCTATTTTCTGTAAAATGGGGATTAAGACTGTGAGGCCCATGTGGGACAGGGGCTTGTCTGGCCCAATTTGCTTGTATCCACTCCAGCGCTTAGTACAGTGCCTGGCACATAAAAAACGCTTATGAAATGTCATCATTATTATTATTGGTATTATTATTAGTAGTAACGATGAGGAAGGGAGGTTTTTACACAGGCCCAGACAGAGACAATTAGGCACCCTGAGACAGGGAAGCACAGGGAAGCACAGGGAAGCAGCATAGCCCAGTTGATAGAGCGTAGACCTGGAAGTCAGAGAACCTACGTTCTGATTCCACCTCCACCACTTGTGTGCTCACTTGACTGTGAGTCCGCTGTTGGGTAGGGACCGCCTCTATATGTTGCCAATTTCTACTTCCCAAGCGCTTACTGGAGTGCTCTGCATACAGTAAGCTCTCAGTAAATATGATTGAATGAATGAATGTGACCTTGGGCAAGTAATTTCACTTCTTGCCTCAACTACTTCATCTGTAAAATAGGGATTAAGACTGGACGTCCCATGAGGGACAGGGACTGTGTCCAACCTGACTAGCTTGTATATACTTCAATGTTTAGAACAGTCCCCGGAAAATAGTAAACATTTACCACGTACCATTATGAAAAAAATAATCGGGGAAAGTCTCGTGGATTTAATAGAGTTTCAGGAAGGAGTTTTGAAGATGGGAAGCCTTGTGGTCTGGTGGATATGAAGGGAGAGGGAATTCCAAGCGTGGGAAAGGTGGTGAGGTAGGGGTCTGAGTAGGGGGAGTTGGGAGAGAGGCACAGTGAGGTGGTGATCTTGGGAGGAATGGAGAATGCAGATGGGAATTCAGTAGGGGAAAATAAAGCATATCAATCGATCTATCATATTTATTGAGCACTTACTATCTGAAGACCTTAGTACTAAACGCATGGGAGAGTACGATTTAACAGTATAATCGGGTTGGTAGCCACATTCCCTTCCCATGATGAGCTCACAGTCTCGAGGGGAATGTCTAAATTGGATTGCTGCTGATTTCAGATGGTCCCAGGCCCTGGCATGGGACGAAGCTCCAAACCACATAGCTTAACATGAGCGCTATTATTAATCTATTTATTTTATTAATGATGTGTAGATATTTATAATTGTATTTATCTATTTTGATGGTATTGACACCTGCATACTTGTTTTGTTTTGTTGTCTGTCTCCCCCTTCTAGACTGTGAACCCATGGTTGGCTAGGGATTGTCTCTATCTGCTGCCAAATTGTACTTTCGAAAAGCTTAGTACAGTACTCTGCACACAGTAAGCACTTAGAAAATACGATTCAATGAATGAATGAATCACAGAGAGGGAATGATGATTAGTCAGGTGGTGTTTTCATAGGAAGGAGTCCCAGACTGGGAACCACATGGGACTGGGTAGTCATTTAGGTTGTGGGCGCCTGGATCACACGGAGCCCACGATCCCGGACTTCTGAGATTTCCGGGCAGTCAGCTGTCCCAGTCGAGCCGCGGGCCCACCCTGCCACAGGGAATCCCCCAGAAAATAACACGGCCGTCGTCTGAGAAAAGCCTCTACAGTTAGGGAATGGGAGGGGGAGGAGGAGCCCGCGAGGAAGAACGAGAATGAATGGCCAGAGAGATAAGAGAACCAGGGAAGGAGGAATTCATGAAGCCAAGGTTGGAAAACGTGTTGAGGAGAAGGGGTTGGTCGACAGTGTGAAAGTCAGCTGAGAAGTTGAGGAGGATTAGGATAGAGTAGTATTCATTGGATTTGGCAAGAAGGATGTCATTGGTGACCTTTGGGGAGGCAGGTTTGGTGACTTGGAGGGGACGGAAGCCAGATTGGAGGGGGTCCAAGAGAGAGTTGGAGTTGAGGAATTGGAGGCAGCTAGTTTAGACGACTCGCTCTAGGAGTTTGGAAAAGAAGGGTAGGAGGAAGATAGAGCGATAACTGGAAGGGGCAGTGGAGTCAGGAGAGGGTCTTTTTCGGATGCGGGAGACGTGGACATGTTCAAAGGCAAAGGAAAGTACTCTATACACTTTATAATACTACAACAGACACCTTACCTGCCCCTTCTAGAATGAAAAAAGGAAGAATTTTCAATTATTGCTTGCCATTTCACATATGAGGAAACTGAGGCCGGAGAACTAAAGCGACCTGGCCAAGGTCCACCAGCAGCACAGGGGGAGAGGCACGATTAGAACCGAAGTCCTCTGACTCCCACTAAGCTATGCTTGGGAGTGTACAATGGAACAGAGCTTGTAGATGTGTATGCTGCCCTCACGGAGCTCACAGTCAAGAAGGGTTTCATTCATTCATTCATTCAATCGTGTTTATTGAGCGCTTACTGTGTGCAGAGCACTGTACTAAGCGTTTGGGAAGTACAAGTTGGCAACATATAGAGACCGTCCCTACCCAACAGTGGGCTCACAGTCTAGAAGGGGGAGACAGAGAAGAGATCCCCTGGGCCCACGCCTTTTCCATTAAATGAGGATGGAAATGAGTTGATTCACGCTTGAAGTAGGTGAAGTGGGTTTATAAGGCTGGGAAATGAATCGGAATAACTGGTTGGAAGAGGGGAGAATTTTAGCAGTGCTCAGAATTCAGAAAGAACTGTGTTCTCTCTGATTTTGAGTGGATAACAGTGGGAATTTCAGGCTAGGAAGGAAATGGTAAAGCCAATCGTGAGTAGCTACTAGAAAGTTGCTTTGCGAGCTGAGAAGATGTGCTGAACATTGGAAAGAGGATGAAGTGCAGTCATAAGGCAGAGAGACTACAAGCCGATTGTGAGTTTTTGTTGCTTATGAAAAGACAACTTGCCATGAGAAGAGGTTGAGGAGAGGAGAGATGTAGGCTGACCGACGCTTTAGGAAAGGACTAGATGAATGATGAGATACGCTTGTGTTTGTGTGTGTACAAGTGTGAATGCAGATATGTGAGCAAATGGAATTAGTTTGGAGTATATGTGTTTTTTGTTATTGTTTGTTTGCTTTATGGTAGCGTTAAGTGATTATTATGTGCCAGGTACTGTACTAAGTACTGGGGTGGATCCCAGGCTAATCGGTTTGGACGCAGGCCATGCCCGGTAGGGTGCTCACAGTTGTAATCCCTATTTTTCATATGAGGTAACCGAGGGATAGAGATGGTAAGTGACTGGTCCCAGGTCACACAGCAGACAAGGAGCAGAGACAGGATTAGAATCCAGGTCCTTCGTTCTACCAAGCAAATTCTCTCTCCACTAAAAGGATGAATTTACGTGTAAAGGCACTTCTTGTTTGACTTTAAAATCACTGAAAATGTCACAGCAGTCATGTTTATATCTGTCTGTTCTCTGATCTCTGCTATCTGTAAGTTATTTTAGTTTCGGTCTGTTCAACCAAAAATAATTCTCTTGATATTTTTAGGTGTTTACTATGTGCCAAGTGAAGTATTAAGTGCTGGGGGAGATTCAGGACAATCTGGTAGAACACAGTCCATGTCCCAGAAGAAATACACAGACTTAGTAGGAGGGAAAACACGTATCGAATCCTCATTTTACTATTGGGAAACCTGAGACGTAGAGAAATTGTCACTTTCCCATGGCTACGCAACCGACAAGTGGTAGAGTTGGGATTAGAACCCAGGTCGTCTGACTCCCAGGCCTGTATACATCCCAATAGTGCACCCTGTTTCTACACTGTTCGAAGCTTGGTACTTCCAATAGAGTGGAAGCTCCCTGGGGTCAGTGATCATGTGTACTGATACCGTGTCCTCTGTAGGTACTCAATGAATGTAATTGATTGACTTAGTCCTATTCCTTCACCCCCAACATCAATGTCTCTGAATTGAAGTCTTTCTGCTTCCTGTGCAGAATGTCGACATCATTTCCTAGAAATGTTCAATGGCTCCACGGTGACGGGATTCCTCCTGCTGGGTTTCTCGAAGATGCGGAAGCTGTAGCTGGTCCACGACGCGTTGGTCCTTCTGGTCTACCTGGCGACTCTGACGGGGAATCTCCTTCTCGTCGCCGTCACCACCCTGGCTTGGCGCCTCCACACCCCAGTGTACTTCTTCCTCAGGAGCCTTCCGCCCTCGACCTCTGCTACATCTCTGTCACCGTCCCCAAATCCATATACAACTCTCTGACCAGTAAAAGATCCATCTCCCTGGTGGGATGTGCCACCCAAGTCTGCCTGGTGGTCTTTTTGGCCACTTCAGAGCTGATTGTCATCATGGAGATTTCCTTCGACAGCTAAAACAACACCTGTAGCTTCCTGAAATGACGTCATCATGTACTCACGGCATGTGGAAAGATGGGGGCTGCCTCCTGGCTCTGGGGGACGCCGTTTGACCTCTCATTTTCATTTTTGACCTTCTCACTGAAATTCTTTGGGCCCAACGTCGTCCAACAGTTCTTCAGGGACGTCTCCTCTCTGCTGAAGATCTCCTGCTCAAAAGACCACGTTGCCATCGATGTAAGCACGAATGCCGGGGTAGTGTTATCTGTCGTCTGCTTCGTTTCCATCGTCGTCTCATATGTCCACATCTTCTGGGCTGTGCTGAGGATACTGGCCGCCAAAGGCCTGGCCAAGGCCTTCACCACTTGCATGCCTCACCTCGTCGTCATCACCGTCTTTATCTGTATGGCCGCCATCACCTACCTCACCCCGTATCAAACTCCCCCTCGGCGATGGATCTACTGGCGTCCATCTTATATACCATGGTGCCACCCGCTCTGAATCCTCTCCTCTGCAGCCAGAGGAACAGGGATATGAAGGTCTCTCTGGGGAGAATCCTAAAGGAGAAATTCCTAATCCCTCCATGTGACAAAATGTCTGATTCCTTTCACTGATTTTCCCATCCCTCATCAGCTAACCTACAAATCCAAAGAGAATGTCCAGCGACTGAGGATTTGTCAGTGTCTGTGAGAGAGGTTGAAAAGACGTGTGTGACCGACAATTCATGGTTTGAGGGGCATGAATACCTAACGGAATGAGGATGTGGCTGGAAGTCATAAGACTTGATACGTTTGCCCAGTTCTGCCACTGACCTACTGGGCGACCTTGCTCCAGCTACTTAACTTCTTTGGTCCTCTTTGAAAATGAGGATTCAATAGGTGCTCTTTCTATCTTTTACCCTCTGAGCCCATGTGGACAGGGAAATATGTTTCTTCTTATTATACTGCTTCGAATCCAGCACTTGGCAGTCTTTTGCAAGTAAATCCTTAGTACATTCAGGAATTATAATGTTGATGCAACTAGTAATGATAAAAACAAATGTTATGAATTTAAGATCACTTTCGGTGGTTATGAAAATCGAAACATAACTCAGTGACAAGGGGGAAGGGAAGTAACCATGGAAACTCCCCCTCCCACTTTTGACTGGTCAAATCCTTGCTCCCAACCATCCATCCATCCATCCGTCTATCTATCCTCCCATACATCTATACATCAATCCATCCAACAATCATTCCATCCATCCGTCGATCTATCCATCATATTTATTGGACACATCCTGGGTACAAAGCACTGTAGTAAGCTCCCAGGAGAGTTGAAAAGAAATAAAAGGTGTTATTCCTGCTCTCCAGGAGATTATGATCTAACGGGGGAAGATAGACACAGAATAAAGTACGTAGAGTAGGAAGGACAGAAGGGAAAGATGGAAAAGTGGAAGAACGCTTGATTCAAGAGTACAGTTTATATTGTCAGTATGAACAGAGCTTCAGCAGATTTGCAATCAGAACAACTCAGAAGAAACAGCATGCTTAGTTGGTAAAACAGGGTCCTGGGATTCAAAGGGACATGGGTTCTGACCTCGGTTCCACCAAATATCTGCTGTGTGAACATGGGCAGGGTCTCTTAACTTCTCCGTGCCTCTCAGTTCCCTCGCCTGTAAAATGGGGATTGAGTCTGTGAGCCCCACGGGGGACATGGACTCTTTCCAATCTGATTAGCTTGTAACTACTACAGCATTTCGTAAAGTGCTTGATATATAGTAAGCACTTCATAAAGGCCATAAGAAAAAGTTACAGTTGGCTGGCTGACTGACTGACAGATTGAGTGTCTCAGGTTGTGCATTAGACAAAGGTGAAACCATTCACAGTGACTAAAGAATGTCGTTCAAACGTGAAACTTTGGGACGCTGGGATGCAGATGCCGCTGATTTTACGGGAACCCGGAGGGCCGGAACCATCACTGATGCTGCAGTGACCGGAGCCTTGTCTCCCAGAATCCTCAGGAACCACGTGACCAGAGGGTGCCTGTCTTGTCCAGGCTACGAGGTCCCTCAGCAGGGTTCCGAGCCATTCTCCAGGGATCCCCCTCGGAGCAGCTCCTGCTTTATCTACAGGGACGGGGCCCCATCTGAAGAGCTTCTCAGGATCTGAGGGAGAGCAGAGAGGAATGGAGGGCTCCTCTATGTTCTTTCCTGGATGCCCCGGTGAGAATGATAGAGGTTGAGTGAGTTGGAGGGGCGGGGGGCAGGGGGACGAGGATGAGGATGGAAGACATGGAGCCACTCTGGGGCCTAAGCTGGGGTTTGGACCAGGGGCGGGGGAGGCGGGCTTGTAGAAGAAGAGGTGATTTCCACTTCAGTAATACTCACTAACCTCTCCTCCTTCCTCCTTAAACGTTGCTACCATACCAACTACCCACCAGGCTATGGTGTTCTAGCACAGTGTCAGCACTGTGGACAATCACTTCGGCCTTCAGTGAGTCCCAGAATTACTTGCAGCGGCAAATGACATGCAGGGCTGAAAGAGTGTGACCAGATTTGGATAGCCACTGTCACTGTCAGAATTTCCTCCTTTTAAGAGTTATTCCCAAATGATGGGAGATTTCAAATAGTGGGAAAGGTTATGATCCCTGCCCTCAAGAACTTTCCAGTCTACTGGGCTAGGTTAACACAATATAATTTACTATCAGTCGATCAATCTTGAATAATATTTATTGAGTGCTTACTGTGTGCACTAAGCCCTTGGGAGAGTAATAATAATAATAATAATAATAATAATAATAATAATAATAATAATAATAATAGTAATGGTTAAGCTCTTACTATGTCCCAGGCAGTGTTCTCAGCGCTGAGGTAGATACAGGTTAAGCAGGTTGGATACAGTCCTTTGTTCCACATAGGGCGCACATTCTTAACAGATGAGGTAACTGAGGCTCAGAGAGTAAAATGACTCGCCCATGGTCACACAGCAGACATGGGGCAGAGCCGGAATTAGAGCCCAGGCCCTTCTGACTCCCAAGCCTGTGCTTTATCCACTTTATAACACCGTAACAAACAGACTCCATGCCCCTACTAGAAGGAAAAAAATAATGGAAAGATGAATATGCAATAAATTGCCTGCCATTTTACAGATGAGGAAACAGAGGTCCACAGAAGGGAAACGACTTGCCCAAAGTCCCACAGTAGCAAAGCGACAGAGGCAGGATTAGAACCAAAATGGTCTGACTCTCACTAAGCTCTGCGTGCGATTGTACAGTAGAACAGAGCAGGTAGATGTGTATGCTGCCCTCAAGGAGCTCAGATTCAAGAAGAGAACTCCTAGACCCATGGTTGTTCCAATAAATGAGGATGGAAATGAGTTGTGTCGCACTTGAGGTAGGTGAAGTGGGTTTAGAGGGCTGGAAAATGAATCGGGGAAGCTGGTTGGAGTAGGGGGGTAGCGCTTAGCAGTGCTTAGAAGCATTTAGCAGTGGTCAGAATTAGGAAAAAACTGTGTTCTCTGTGATTTTGAACAAATAAGAGGGGGTTTCAGGCTAGGATGGAAATGCGAGAGCCGATCGACAGGAACAACTAGAAAGTTGATTTGAGAGCTCAGAAGATGAGCTGAACGATGGAAAGGGGATGAAGTGCAATCATAGGGTGGAGAGACTTCAAGCCGATTGTGAGTTTTTGTGGCTTTTGAAAAGACACAACTTGTCCTGAGAGGAGGTTGAGTGATGACACCCAAATGCACATTTCTGCCCTTGCTCTCTCTCCCTCCCTCCAGGTTCGTATCTCCTCCTGCCTTCAGGACATCTCCATCTGCATGTCTGCCCACCATATAAAACTCAATGTGTCCAAGACTGAACTCTCTATCTTCCCTCCCAAACCCTGCCCTCTCCCTGACTTTCCCATCACTGTAGACGGTCCTACCATCCTTCCCGTATCACAAGCCCACAGCCTTGCTGTCCTCGACTCCGCTCTCTCATTCACCCCACACATCCAATCCGTCACCAAAACATGCCGGTCTCACCTCCACAACATCGCCAAAATCCGCTATTTCGTCTCTATCCAAACCGCTACCTTGCTAGTTCAATCTCTCATCCTATCCCGACTGGATTACTAAATTAGCCTCCTCTCTTATTTTCCATCGTCTTGTCTCTCCCCACTACAGTCTATACTTCTCTCTGCTGCCCAGAGCATCTTTGTGCAGAAACCCTCTGGGCATGTTACTCCCCTCCTCAAAAATCTACAGTGGCTGCCTGTTAACTTGCGAATCAAGCAAAAACTCCTCAGCTTCAAGGCTTTCCATCACCTCGCCCCCTCCTACCTCATTTCCCTTCTCTCTTTCTACAGCCCAGCCCGCACCCTCCACTCCTCTGCCACTAACCTCCTCACTGTGCCTTGTTCTCGCCGTCCTGCTGTCAACCCCGGGCCCACGTCCTCCCCCTGGCCTGGAATGCCCTCCCTCCACACATCCACTAAGCTAGCTCTCTTCCTCCCTTCAAAGCCTTACTGAAAGCTCACCTCCTCCAGGAGATCTTCCCAGACTGAGCACCTTTTTTCCTCTCCTCTGCCCCAACCCCTCGCCTTACCTCTTTCTCCTCCCCACAGCACTTGTACATAGACAACATGCGGCCTTGCTGCTCCCGGAAGGATCCTCTCCTCGGAGCGCCGCCATAGACGCCCGGGACTCCGTTCCCGAGAGGCCCTCCCGCCATCACACCGCGCGGCTTTGCTGCTCTCGAAAGGATCCTCTCCGGAGAGCGCCGCCATAGAAACCCGGGACCATGTTCCCGAAAGGCCCGCCTGCCATCACACCGGATGGCCCTGCTGCTTCCGGAGGGATCCTGTCCTTCGGACGCTGCCGCCAGGGCCGGGGCTCCCCTACCCTCCCTCCCTCCGACTGTCCGTTCCCCAGCAGCCTGCTATCGGGTGCGTATACCCCATGGCCGGGTTCCTGGCGCCCCCCCCCCCGGGCATCTGCATCCCCGCCCGACCACACCGAGGCCCTTGGGCTGGGCCCCCACCCCCATCATCGCTACACTCACCCCTAGAAGCCACCTCCACTCTGTCCAAGTAGCCAACTGGGATCGAGGGACATTGTGTCCCGCTGCTATTTCGTGAAAAATTGTGTCCTCCTGCTTGTTCATGGATCACTGTATCCCCTTGCTCGTCCTTGGGTCATTGCGTCACCTGCTTCCCCCCCGCCACCGCTTAAGTGACCATCCTTGAAGAGTCCCTCCAGTACCCCCCTTCCCTGTCCGGACCTGAATGATTCCCCCCAACCCCCGCCTCCCCTCCCCCGGGAAAAAGGTCCTTGATATCACCAAGTTACTTTAACGACAACCTCATTTGCACCTACTCAGCCCTCCCATGCTATTTGCCTGTTCAATCCTCTCCCCAGGCATCTCCACTCCCGGACACCCCTTAACAGTTCCACCCTACTCCAGAGCTGCCATCCATAGGACCCCGTCCTCCACCTCCGAGACACGTTTGCCAAGAGCCCCGGGATTCTGTTTGCCGTTAACCTCTTTGACCTGATTAGACTGACCTATGGATAGTTCATGGTCGCTTCTGTATGTTAATTGTTAACTGCTCTCTGAGATGTCATCGTCTACTTATTTTATTATTCCCATCGAATGTTAATTGCTAACGTCTCTCGATGGTGTCATCACCGACTTATTTTACTGCCATCGTATGTTAATTGTTAACCGCCGTCTGCGATGTCATCATCTGCTCATTTTTTTACCATCACATCGTAGTTATCTGCTCTCTGTGACATTGTCATCTGCCCATTTTATTAGTGCCATAGCATGTTAATTAACTACCCCCTGCGGTGCCAGTGCCTACTTATATGATTGCTACTGTGTTATTGCTTCTGCATTCAATTGTTAGCCTCCCGCTGTGCTGTAATTTACCCTGCTGACCTCACCATGAACTATCAATTCCCTTGCTGCCAACTACCATTCCCACTCCTCACCTTCCCCTTCCCCTCTCCCACCCATATTTTTCCCTCCCTTTACCCCAGCACCACCCCTCCCCTTCATCCCCTACCCAGGATCCCTCTGTACCGGCTCCAACCCTTAACACCTCCCTCCCAACCCCCTCTCTCCCCTACTCCGCGCCCCCACCCCATCCCAGTTCTCGTTACACATCACCACCCGTCTTCTCACTCTCCCCACCTAGGCCCCGCCAGCTCATCCCAAACCAAACCCTCCCCACCCCTTGCACCCTTCCCTCTCCCTCCCCTCCCTCCACAGCTGCTGCCATGTGTGGCCTCTGGAACCCCCGCTCCCTTTCATCCTGGACCTATTCCTTTCCAGGTCTCTACTCCTCCTCACCCTAACTGAAACATGGCTGTCTCCGGACGACACGGTCTCTTCTGCTGCTCTCTCCAATGGAGGTCTCTTCTTCTCCCACTCCCCCAGACTCACCGGAAAAGGAGGGGGTATCGGATTCCTTCTCGCCCCCCAATGTCGCTTTCGCACTATTCCTCCTCCCCCTTCCCTTTCCTTCCCTTCCTTTGAAGCCCACTTTATTCGCCTCTACTGCCCCCTCCAGATTCTTGTAGCCGTCCTATACCGCCCCCCCCCCGGCACCAACTCCAAATACCTTAACGATTTTGACCCCTTTCTCACCTTCCTTCTCTCCTTTTCCGTGCCCACTCTGATCCTCGGAACTTCAACATCCATATGGTTATAACTGGAGACTCCCCTGCCGCCTGCCTTCTATCTCTCCTTTGACGCTGCCAAACTCTTGCTCCACCCCACTTCGCCCACTCACCAACTTGGTCACACCCTCTACCTCATCATCTCCTACCGCTGCACTATCTCCACCTTCACCAACTCTGAAATCCCTCTCTCTGATCATAACCTTCTCACCTGCCTCCTCACTCACACCCCTCTCCCCTGTAATTCTCTATTACTATCTCACAGAGACCTCTGCTTTCTCGACCCAATCCATCTTTCTGAGGGCCACACACCCCACGACGCCCCACTTTCCACACTACTCAACCTTAATTATCAGATTACTGCTCTCAACTCTATCCTCTCTACTCAGCTCGACTCCCTCCCTCCCCTTTCCCTTCGCCGCTCTCGTATCACTAACCCACAGCCCTGGATCACTGCCACTGTCCGCCTCCTTCGCTCTTATGCTCGAGTTGCTGAACGCTGCTGGCGAATGTCTGAACACCATGCCAACCTCGTTCACTTCAATTTTATCCTTTCCTGCCTTAACTCAGCCCTCTTCTCTGCCAGACAAAACTATTTCTCCTCCCTTTTTGACACCCATGCCCATCATCCCCATCAGCTCTTCCGTACATTTAACTCCCTTCTCAGACCCCCGGTTCCTCCCCCTCCTCCTGCCCTCACTCTCAACGATCTGGCCTCCTACGTCATTAATACAATTAAATCCATCAGGTCTTAGCTCCCCAAAGTCACTGCCCCACTACTCCAATCCCCTGCTCTCAACCCTCTCAGCTATTCTCCCTCCTTCCCAGGAGTATCCTCAGAGGAGATCTCCTCCCTCCTCTCAAGTGCTAATCCGGCCACCTGTGCTTCTGACCCCATTCCCTCTCATCTTATGAAATAACTTGCTCCGTCCCTCCTCCCTTCCTTACCTTCCATCCTCAACCGCTCACTCTCCACTGGTTCCTTTCCCTCTTCCTTCAAACATGCCCACGTCTCTCCCATACTAAAAAAATCCTGTCTTGACCCCACCTCACCTTATAGTTATCTCCCTATCTCCCTCCTACAATTCCTTTCCAAACTAGTTGAACGAGTCGTCTACACGCGCTGCCTCTAATTCCTCAAAGCCAACTTTCTCCTCGATCCCCTCCAATCTGGCTTCCACTACATTCCACTGAAACCGCCCTCTCAAAGGTCGCCAATGACCTCCTGCTTGACAAATCCAACGGTTTCTACTCTATCCTAATCTTCCTCGACCTTTCAGCTGCCTTCGACACTGTGGACCACCCTCTTCTCCTCAACACGCTACCAAACTTGCCTCCACAGACTGTGCCCTCTCCTGGTTCTCCTCATCTCTCCGGTCGTTCATTCTCAGTCTCCTTTGCGGCCTCCTTCTCCCCCTCCCATCCCCTTACTGTAGAGGTTCCTCAAGGGTCAGTTCTTGGTCCCCTTCTGTTCTCTATCTACACTCACTCCCTTGGTGAACTCATTCGCTCCCACGGCCTCAACTGTCATCTCTACTCTGATGACACCCAAATCTACATCTCTGCCCCTGCTCTCTCTCCCTCCCTCCAGGCTCGTATCTCTTCCTGCCTTCAGGACATCTCCATCCGGATGTCTGCTTTCCATCTAAAACTCAACATGTCCAAGACTGAACTCCTTATCTTCCCTCCCAAACCCTGCCCTCTTCCTGACTTTCCCATCACTGTTGACGGACTACCATCCTTCTCGTCTCACAAGCTTGCAACCTTGGTGTCATCCTCGTCTCTGCTCTCTCGTCCACCCCTCACATCCAAGCTGTCACCAAAACCTGTCGGTCTCACCTCTGCAGCATCGCCAAGGTCCGCCCTTTCCCCTACATCCAAATCGCTACCCTGCTGGTTCAATCTCTCATCCTATCCCGACTGGATTACTGCATCAGCCTGCTCTCTGATCTCCCATCCTCCTGTCTCTACCGACTTCAATCTGTACTTCACGGTGCTGACCAGATCGTCTTTGTGCAGAAACGCTCTAGGCATGTTACTCCCCTCCTCCAAAATCTCCAGTGGCTACCAATCAACCTACGTATCAGGCAAAAACTCCTCTCTCTCGGTTTCAAGGCTCTCCATCACCTCGCCCCCACTACTTAACCTCCCTTCTTTCCTTCTACAGCCCATCCCACATCTTCCGCTCCTCTTCTGCTAACCTCCTCACTGTGCCTCGTTTTCGCCTGTCCCACCGTCGACGCGCTGCCCACGTCCTCCTCCTGGCCTGGAATGCCCTCCTTCCGCACATCCGCTAAGCTAGCTCTCTTCCTCCCTTCAAAGACCTACTGAGAGCTCACTTCCTCCAGGAAGCCTTCCCAGACTGAGCCCCCTCCTTCCTCTCCCCTTCCTCCTCCTCCCCATCTCCCCGCCTTACCTCCTTTCCTTCCCCACAACACCTGTATATATGTATATATGTTTGTACATATTTATTACTCCATTTATTTATTTTACTTGTACATATTTATTCTATTCATTTTATTTGGTTAATATGTTTTGTTTCGTTGTCTGTCTCCCCCTTCTAGACTGTGAGCCCACTGTTGGGTAGGGACCCTCTCTATATGTTGCCAACATGTACTTCCCAAGCACTTATTACAGTGCTCTGCACACAGTAAATGCTCAATAAATGCGATTGAATGAATGAATGAATATATATACATATATATGTACAGATTTATTACTCTATTTTACTTGTACATATTTACTATTCTATTAATTTTGTCAGTGATGTGCATACAGCTTTAACTCTATTTGTTCTGACGATTTTGACACCTGTGTACATGTTTTGTTTTGTTGTCATTCTCCCCCTTCTTGACTGTGAGCCTGTTGTTTTGTAGGGACCGTCTCCATACGTTCCCGACTTGTACTTCCCAAACGCTTAATACAGTGCTCTGCACACAGTAAGCGCTAAATAAACACAATTGAATGAATGAATGATGAGAGGAGAAGATGTATGCTGAGCGATGGTTTAGGAAAGGACTAGATGAATGAATACTTGTGTTTGTGTGTGTCCAAGTGTGAATGCAGATATTGAGCAAATGGAATAAGTTTTATATATATATGGGCTTTAGTATTGTTGTTTATATTATGGAAGCGTCAATTGTTTATGAAATGCCAGGTACTGTACTAAGCACTGGGGTGGATACAAACTAATCAGGTTGGACACAGTCCATGACCTAAATAGTGCTTTCAGTCATAATCCTGAATTGACAGGTGAGGTAACCGAACCTCAGAGAAGGTAAATTACTGACCCTAGGTCATAAAGCAGGCAAGAGGAGGAGACAGGATTAGAATCCAGCTCCTTCTGGCCACTAGGCTCATTCTATCTCCACTAAATGAATGAATCTATGTATAAAGGCACTTCTTGTTTGACTATAAAACCACCAAAAAAATTCACAACAGTCTTGTTGATATCTTTACGTTCTCTGACCTCTGCTTTCTGCTATTCATTTTAGTTTCAGTCTCCTCAACCAAATATAATTGACTTGATATTTTTAAGTGCTTACTACGTGCTAAGCATAGTATTTAGTGCTGGGGAAGATTCAGGACAATCTGGTAGAGCACAGTCCATGTCCCACGAGAAATTCATAGACTAAGTAGGAGGGAAAACAAATCACAAATCCTCATTTTACTACTGAGAAAACTGAGACGTAGAGAAATTAAGTCACTTCCCCATGGCTATGCAGCAGAGACTGATAGAATTGGGATTAAAAACCAGGTCTTCTGATCCCCCGGCCTGTGTCCTTTCCAGTAGCACCCTGCTTCTACACAGTTCGAAACTTGGTGCTTCCAATAGAATGGAAGCTCCCTGGGGACAGTGATCATATTTATTAATACCATGTCCTCTGTAGGTACTCAATAAATAGAACTGTTTGACTTATTCCTATTTCTTCGCACCCAGCATCAGTGTCTCTAAATTGAAGTCTTCCCTCTTCCTGTGCAGGGAGACGACATCATTCCCCGGAAATGTACAATGTCTCCATGGTGAACTCAAAGATCATTTTGAATTCAATAACTGTCTCCTCTCCATAGAGAATCACCAGCAAGTGTCCCATCAATTGCTTCACTCATCCCATCAATGGATTCTAACTTTGGCTTTTCCCTCATCCCATGAAGAAAATCAATGCAGCCTCCCAAAAATGTCCAACGTTTCCACAGTGAGGGAATTCCTCGGAAATCTGGGAGCTGCAGTTGATCTATGCCTGGCTGTCCCTCGTGGTCTACCTGGTGGCCCTGACAGCGAATATCCTCATCTTCGCCATCACCGCCCTCAACTGGCGCCTCTGCACCCCCATTTTCTTCTTTCTCAGGAATCTGACCGTCTTCGGCCTCCGCTACAACTCCGTCACTGTCCCCAAATCTGTCATCATCATCCTGACAGAATGTAGATCCATCTTTCTCCTGAGCTGTGTCACCCAGGTCTTCCTCGTGGTCATTTCGGCCACTTCAGAGCTGTTTGTCCTCATGGAGGTGTCCTATGACCGCTGCTGTGCCATCTGCCACCCACCGCACTATGAGCGTATCATGAAAAACATGGCCAGTGGAAAGATGGTGACCGCCTCCTGGCTCAGCAGGATGCTGCATGGGGTCTTGTATTCAGCCTCAACTTTCTCCCTGAGATTCTGTGGGTCCAACATCATCCAGACGTTCTTCTTTGATGTCCCCTCCCATCTGAAGATCACGTGCTCCAAGGACCACGTCACCATCGATGTAAGCGTCACTGGTGAGGTATCTTTAGGTGTCGTCTACTTCATCTTCATCATCATCTCCTATCTGCATTTCTTCCTTGCCGTACTGAGGATGCCAGCCACCAAGGGCCGGGCCAAAGCCTTCTCCATCTGCCTGCCACACCTCAGCATCGTCACCATCTTCCTCTCGACTGGATCCGTTACCTACCTCAAGCCCGTGTCAGACTACCCCTCGACCCTGGACATGTTGGTATCCGTGTTCTACACCGTAGTGCCGCCCACCCTGAACCCTGTCATCCACAGTTTAAGGAACCGGGACATGTAGGTCGCCCTGGAGAGAGTCCTAAAGGGGAGATATCTCCTCCATCCCCTAAGGGACAAAATGCCGCTTTCCTTTTGTTGACTATCCCATACCTCATCAGGGGTATCTACATAAAGAGCTGTCCAAAGAGAAAGTCCAGCGTCTGAGGATTTGTCAATGTCTGGGAAAGAGGTTGATAAGAAGTGTGTGACTGTAAGCCCGCTGTGAGCAGGGATTGCCTCTCTTTATTCTGAATGGTACTTTCCAAGAGCTTACTAGTGCTCTGCACACAGTAAGCACTCAATAACAATGACTGAGTGAATGAATAAGTGATTGTTTGGGCGACCTCATGGCTTAGGGAATGAGCATGTGGCTGGGAATCATGAGATTTGAAAGGGCTGACCGATTCTGCGACAGGCCTGCTTTTTGACCTTGGTCCAGCCACGTAACCTCTTTGAGCCTCTCTGTAAAATAGGGATTCAATATGTGCTCTCTCTTTCTCTTACAATCTGAGCCCCTGTTGGTCAGGAAACGTGTCTGATCTGATGAGTTTGTTTCTACTCCAGCACCTAGCAGTCTGTTGCAGGTAAATTCTTAATAAATTCAATAATGCTCATGTTGATGCTACTACTGATAATAATGATAATTCTATGAATTTTTAGATTACTCATGGTGGTTATGAAAATCAGAAAACCGGAGGGTGAGAAGAGAGAAGGGACACAATCATGGAAACTGTCCCTCACATTTGACAGCCTGTTTACTTGTTTTGATGGCTGTCTCCCCCTTTCTAGACTGTGAGTCCGTTGCGGGCAGGGATTGTCTCTGTTTGTTGTTGAATTGTATTTTCCAAGCCCTTGGTACAATACTCGGCACATAGTAAGTGCTCAATAAATCGATTGAATAAATGAATGCAGGAATAGTCAGGTTGGATATAGCCCTTGTCCACATGGGACTCACAGTCTAAGTAAGGAGGGCATAGGATTTAATCCCCATTTTACAGATAAGGAGACTGAAGCACAGGAAAAGTGAAGTGACTTGTCCAGGGTCACCCAGCTCACCTGCGGCTAAATACTGGGTAAGATACAAGATAATCACATTGGACACAGTCCCTGTCCTACATGGAACTCTCAGCCTCTCAGAGGGGGTAACTGGGAAATGAAGTGACTTGCCGACGGTCACACAGCAGATGAGCGGCGAAGTCGGGAATAGAACCCAGGTTCTCTGACTCCCAGGCCCGGGCTCTTTCCACTGGCCAAGCTGCTTCTACTCTCCAGACACTAACTGAGCTTGCCAATCTCTGTGTTGAGGGGTCTGATTCTCCTTTGGTTACTCTGAGTAACCAGTCGTACTCCCCCAATGAGGATACATTCTATTTTTGATATGGTATTTGTTAAGCACTTACTTCGTGACAAGCACTGTTCTAAGCTTTGGTATAGATACAAAACAATCAGGTTGCATACAATCCCTGGCCCACATGAGGTTCACAGTCTGCCTAGGAGGGAGAACCAGTGTTACATCTTCATTTTACAGCTAAGGGAACTGAGGCCCAGAGAAGTGAAGTGATTTGCCCAAGGTCACCCGGAAAGCATTCGGGGGAGATGGGACTCTCGTGCCCAGGTTCTTTCCACTAAATCATGCTAGTGCTGTTGTTGCCATGGGAACATCACAGGCCAGGACCGTTGCTGCAGTTGGGAGTGCCAGGTCTTTATCTCTGGAGGGCCTCAGGAACCATGTGGCCAGAGGGTTCTCTGGTCACCTGGCCCACGAGGTCCTTCCACTGGGGGCCAAGCCGGTCCTCCAGGGATTCCCCTCGGAGCAGCGACTGCTTTATCTATGGGGACAGGGTCTATCTGGAGAGCAGGTCAGGATCCATGGGAGAGTGGAGAGTGGCTGAGGGCTCCTGGCTGTCCATTTGTGTCTGACAGAACCCAGGAATCAGAGGAGAAAGAGGAGACCAGCCCGATCCAGAGGAGCTTAGTGCCCTCCGCCAGCCCCAGATGCCCTGGTGAGAGTGAGCAGGGGTGGAGAGAGGCAGCATGGAACCAGATGGGTGAAGCCAGAGATGGATCCGTCTGGGGAGATTCTCACACTCGGGGAACAGGTTAGAGTTCCTTCACTCATTCAATCGTATTTAATGAGAGCTTACTGTATGCAGGGCACTGTACTAAGCGCTTGGAAAGTACAATTTAGCAACAGAGACAATACCTACCCAAAAGGAGCTCACAGTCTAGAAGCGGGGAGAGGCTAATTCAGACCAAGATCGTACCCCAGACAGGTCAGGCTTATAGGAGGGGAATGGCTTGCCAGCAATAATAAATAATAAATAATTTTGGTACGTGTTAAATATTGTCTGTGTGCCTAGCACTGTTCTAAGCGCTGGGTTAATCACAAGTTAAGCTGGACACAGTCCCTATCCATCATGGGGCTCATATTCTTATCCCCATTTTACAGATGAGGTAACCGAGGCACAGGGAAGTGAAGTGACTTGCCCAAGATCACACAACAGACTTGTGAGGGAGCTGGGATTAGAATCTACATCCTTCTGACTCCCAGGCCTGTGCTCTATCCACCAGTGGGCCCATAACTGACACAGCTCTCCTCCCTCCAGCAACCCACCTCAGCTACCATGGCAGCCACTTGTCACGCTCGGATGCTACATCTGAGCATTGGCACTTACAACAGCCACTTCGGCTGTCAGTGGTTCCTTTATGTCAAAAATGTTTTCAGTGGGAATGTGATTATCAGGGGTGAGAGAGCGTGACTAATTCTGGGAAAAACCCCAGTATCATCATCAATTCTTCTGAACGGACGTTCTCCTAGGAATCAATGCCTTATCGTGGCAGGAGAGATGGCGTATGGCAATGTAGCTTCACTTCTCTGTGGTTTCAGTTTCCTCTTTTGTAAAATGTTATACTATACTCTTCCAAGTGCTTAGTATAGTGCTCTGCATACCGTAAGCACTCAGTAAACATGATTGACTGACTTCTAAATTGTTTTTATCATCATCATCATCCTCAGTCAAAAGTATTTACTGAGCACTTACTACGTGCAGAGCACTCTACTAACATCATGGGAGAGTACAATAAAACAAAATCAGCATGTTCCCTGACCATAACAAGCTAGCAGTCTAGAAGACCACCTAAATTGAATATTTTTTCGGCCCACTGGGTAAAATCACTCAGACCTGGGACAGTTGGGAGGCTGAAATGTTTTGGATATTAGATCGGGATCAGGCTATCCCTCCCACCCCCAATACTTCAGGAAAAATCAAAGCTATGCAGGGAATCATTGTGGTTCATCCATACGGATTCTAATCCCGGCTCTGCCACTAGTCTGCTGTGTGACCTTGGGCAAGTCCATTCATTTCTCTGGGCCTCAGTTACCTCATCTGTAAAATGGGGACTGAGACTGGGAGCCCCAACTGGGACAGGGGACTGTTCCAACCTGATTTGCTTATATGCACCACAGTGCTTAGAAAAGTGCCTGGTTCAAAGAAAGTGCTTAACAAATACAATAATAGTAACTATATTATATTATTAGATAATTATTCTTATTATTAACGCAAATGGAAGATACCAATGATAACAATGGCGAGGTGAGGCAGGCAGGTGGTGAAGGCTTTGGCCCGGCCCACGGCGGCCGGCATCCTCAGCAAAGCCCGGAATATGCGCATGTACGAGTTGACCCTGAGTCTTCTAGACTGTGAGCCCGTTGTTGGGTAGGGACTGTCTCTATATATTGCCGACTTGTACTTCCCAAGCGCTTAGTACAGTGCTCTGCACACAGTAAGCGCTCAATAAATATAATTGTATGATTGAATGAATGAATGACGATAGAGACGAACTAGACGACAGCTAACGCTACCCCGACGGTCATGCTCACGTCGATGGCAACGTGGTCATCGGAGAAGGTGATCTTCAGCAGAATGGGGACGTCACAGAAAAACTGCTGGACGACGTTGGACACGCAGAAGGACTGGGAGAATGTCGAAGCTGAAAATACGACCCCAAGCAGCCTCCCGCTGAGCCAGAAAGTGGCGGCCTCTTCTCATAGGCCCCTGGGTCCATAATGACCTGATAGTTCAGGAGGCATAACAGTGGTACGGCATCGCTGTGAGGACAAAATGCTCCATAGCGGCAAACAAGACCACCATTAAGAGCTGAGCCACACAGCCCAGAAAGGAGATGGAGCTGTTATTAGTCAAGGAGATGATGACGTATTTGGGGACGGTGACAGAGATGACCAGCTGCAGCTCCCGGATCTCAGAGAAACCCAGCAGGAGGAATCCTGTCAACATGGAGACGTTGGGCATTTTGGGGAGGCAGCACTGACTTTCTGAATGTAATGAGGGAAGAGTCAAAGTTAGTGTCCATTGATGGGATGAATGACGAAACTGACAGGACATTTGTTAGTGATTCTCTATAGAGAAGAGACAGTTGTTGAATTAAAAAAGTCCTTTGAGTTCGTTATCTGGCAGGGAAAAGGAAAGATAGAACTTTTCACATTATTTTGGTCCATTTAAAGGGAACTCCTGAGATTTTCTCCCCTTGGCAATCCCACCAGAGTTGGTAGACACGTTCCCTGCCCACATCGAGTTTAAAGTCTGGAGGGAGATATTTTTCTGTGTTGTCTTAACAATCCCCACTGCCTAAATTTGTTCGCTGCTTCCGCTACCCAAAACCTTGTGTATGTGTACGTGCACACACACATGCACACACACACACTTACAAACATACACACATATATAAACATGCACACATATAGAAACATACACACACAAACGCACATTGCTTCTAGCACAGGGAACCTGATTGCAGCAGCAACCTGTAAGGTGGAAAATACATTCATTCAGTCGTAGTTATTGAGCACTAACTGTGTGCAGAGCACTGTGCTAAATGCTGGGGAGAGGACAATATAATAATAAACAGTCACAGTCCCTGCCTACAACTTGCTTACAGTCTAGAGGAATAACTGATAGTGGTTGGGTTGACTTCAATGAATGCCTGATCACTTGCGTCAGTGACATCCAACTGTTCTAATTCTCCTTCTCATTATCTGCTTTCTTCAACCAACCATCCAAAAACAACCTTCTTACCGTGACTCATTTTCGACACTTCCCCCTCCCACCTCTGGCTCTCACCCTTCCTTTGGCCTGGAAATCCACCCTTTTCAATTCCCCAGCCCGAAGATTTCCCGCCCTCAAAAACGCTCTGGAATTCCACCGTCTCAAGGTGGATTTAGCTAATTCACTTCTTCCCACCATCTTTGTGTGACCATTTCCAGAATTTATGCATGAATCCTGAGGAATCTTGAGCAGACGCTCAGGATATTCCTGCTCCTTGAGGAAACATGTCTATCAACTCATTTATATTGTATTCCACCAAGCATTTTGTACAGTACTCTGCATACAGTAAGCGTTCAAAAAATGTCTCCGATTGGTTGACTGATTAATGTCTGCTTCCCTCAGAAACGGTGAGCTCCTTGTGGGCAAGGAACAGGTCTACCAACTCTTTTATAGGGTACTCTCTTCCGCACTCAGCATAGCGCTCTACATACATTAAGCACTCAAAATATGATTATCAAGCACTAATAATAATATTGATACTGATAATAGCAGCATTTGCTAAGCGCTTACTGTGTGCCAATCACTGTTCTCAGCGCTGGGGAAGAAAGAAGGTACTCAGGTTGTCCCACCTGAGGTTCACAGTCTTATTTCCCATTTTACATATGAGGTAAAGGAGGCCCAGAGAAGTTGAGTGACTTGCCCGAAGTCACAAAGTTGGCAAGTGGTGGAGCAAGAATTAGAACCCATGACCTCTGACTCTCACCTCCATGCTCTTTCCACTAAGCCACGCTGCTCCTCATCCACATATCCATTGTTCGATTCTTTTCTCCTCCCACATGTAAATGACATTTTGCTTATCTAGCCTATTAGAGTGGGAAGTCTTTGATGGCAGGGACCATGGCTTTTACCCCTCTTTTTATGGTATTTCTTAAGCTCTCATTATGTTCAGGCACTGTACTAAGCTCTGGGAGGAATACAAGAAAATTGGGTGTGTCACAGTCCCCGTCCCACACAGGGCTCACAGTCTCAGTCCCCATTTTACCGATGAGGGAACTAAGGCACAGAGAAGCGAAGTGACTTGCCCCAAATCACCCAGAAGAGAAACAGCCTGATCCAGTGGAAAGAGCATGGGTCTGGGCTTTAATTGCAGCTCTGTCAATTGCTTGCTGTGTGACCTTGGGCATGTCACTTATCTTCTCTTTGCTTCAGTTCTCCTGTTGTCCCTCCTGCTCAGACTTTGAGCTCCATGAGGTACAGGAATTGTGTCAAACCTTATTAACTTGCCCAGTGTTTAGAACAATGTTTGACACATAGTAGGTGCATAATAAATAGCATTAAAAATTAAAAAAGATGGAACAGTTATTAGAACTCAAGGCCTCTGACTCTCAGCCCATGCTTTATACACTAGACCACCCTACTTCTCTCTTGCATCCTCCCAGGATTTTGGGGGGACGTCCTGTAAGGGGGAACTGGTGATGAAGTGCCTGGCTGGTGCCTGGCAGTCATACCCTCTTGTCCCTGCTCGCAGGGTCAAGATGACGGTTGAAGTCACCACGGCACAGGGCTGACCCCATGCCATAACGTACTAGCCCGGCAGCCATGGTAGCCTGTGTTTGCAAAGTGGATGGAGGCGGCCAGGAGACTACTGTAGGGGCAAACATTTTCTCTCTGCTTGTGTACGCAGCCCTGGCTACAACTCCACCCTGGACCCCGGGTATGAACGTCTTCTCAGAGTGACCCTCACGCTCACATCGATGGTCCTCCCTGTCTCTCCCCAGCCCCGATCTCTCTCCCCAGGCCAGCGTAGGCTGGAGGAGTCCTGAGGGACAGCGAGGAGACGTTAGGGCCTCTCTGCTCTCCCGCAGACACTGAGACGCGCTTTCCAGACGAGGCCCCCATCTCCTTAGATAAAGCTACCACTATTCCGAGGGGGCCCAGGAGGATCGGATCACGGCGGCTCGTCCCCACAATCTTTGAGTCCCCACAGAGATTAAGATCCGGTATTGGCACTTGGCTGCACGGTTCCCATGGCAACAGCATCCTAACGGTTCCCTCTGTTAGGGACCATCTGGGTCAACGGCTGGGCGCTTCAACTTCTTTTTTTTCTTCAATGGTACCTGCTAAGCACTGACTATGTGACAGGTTCTGTACTAAGTCCTGTGATGTGATACAAGCTAATCAGGATGGAAATAGTCCCTGTCCCACATGAGATTGACAGTCTCAATCCCCATTTTACAGATGAGGGACTGAAGCCCAGAGAAGTGAAGAAACTTGCCCAAGGTCACACAGCAGAAAGGTAGCAGAGCCGAGGTTAGAACCCAGGTCTTTCTGACTCCCACGTCCATGCTCTATCGACTAGGCCACGCTGCCTCTCTGAGTTTCATCTTGTTCATGACTTCCAACAATCAATTGTTCATTTAATCAGTTTTATTTTCTGACTCCTTCTGCTTGCAAATCTAGAGAGAACGAGAAATGACTGTAAATCCATCCTAAGACCCTCCCCAGGGCTAGCTTGGGGATCAACCCAGAGAAGCAGAATATGAAGCAGCATATTAGTGGCAAAAGCACAGGCTTGGGAGTCAGAGGATGTGGGTTCTAATCCCAACTCCACCACGTGTTTGCTGTGTGACCTTGGGCAAGCCACTTAACTTCACTGGGCTTCAGTAACCACATCTGGAAAATGGATTAAGACTGTGAACCCCAGGTGGGACAACGTGATTAGTGCTTAGAACAGTGCTTGACACATAGTAAGCGCTTAACAAATGTAATTATTATTATTACTATTATCAGTTTGGGAAGGGTGATGGGAAAGAATCACTGATACTGGCTGGGTGAACTTGACGGGAAAATCCCTGGTTTCAAAAGGAATAGTTTGTCGCCTAGGGTTCGTCCTCTTCTATAGCAGAGCTGAGACACTGTATCAAACTGGGGTGAGGAGGTCAGTGCATTCTCTCCTCTGAATGGTCCTGTCCCCTTTCAAAATGGTCCTGTCCCCTTTCAAAATATCTCAGTGATGGAAAATGGAGAAATAATCTCTCAGCCCACATTTCCTCCTCCCCCCTTCCAGTCCATCAGAGCACAGCGTTCCCCATCTACAAAGCCCCTCCATCATCAGCGCTTCCAGGATGCCTCGCATGATTCATTTTTCTTCTCCCTAAGGCATCTACTCCCAACTACCAGTCTGCACCTTATACCACGTCTCCATGATTGTACTCACACCCGCCATTATAGTTTTGTACCTAGTGTTATTTATAAAATGTACTCTTTAAGCACACAGTCATCTGTTTACCATTCTTTGCATTCTCTTCTTCGTCCTCCCATTAATTAATTATGTGTCTATCTCTGTTAGATTTTAGGCTCTTGGAAAACAGGGGTGGTGTTCAATTTATTTTGATTTCTCTGAAGCGTTCAGTACAGTACTTTACACCCAGGATGCATTCAACAAAAACCATTGATTGATGGATGAATGGATTGAGAGATGGATGCATGGATGGGTGGTTGGATGGAGGAGGGATGGATGGTGGGTAGATGATGAATAGACGGATGGATGGGTGGGTGGATTGTCTGCTGTGTGATCTTGGGCAAGGCACTTCAGTTCTCTGTGCCTCAGTTATCTCATCATAAATGGGAATTGAGACTGTGAGCCCCATGTGGGATGGGGACTGTGTAAAACCTGATTAGCTTGTATCTGCCCCAGCATTTAGTACAATGCCTGGCACATAGTAAGTGCTTAATAAATACCACTATTTTTATTATTATGGATGGATGGATGGATGGATGGACGGATGGATGGATGGATGGACAGATAGATGGGTGAACAAACAGATAGATGGAGGGATGGATGGTTGGGTGGATGGATGGATGGATGAACGAATGGATTCGAGACAAGGATTTGATAAGTCAAATGTATTCATTCATTCATTCCATCGTATTTATTGAGCGTTTGCAGGGTGCAGAGCATTGTACTAGGCGCTTGGAAAGTATAATTCAGCAACAGAGATAATCCCTGCCCACAACAGGCTCACCGTCTATAAGGGGGAGACAAGCATAAGAAGTAAACAAATGTGGGGGACAGTTTCCATGATAAAGTCCCTTCTCCCTTGTCACCCTCTGATTTTCTGATTTTCATAACCATCAGGAGTGATGTTAAAATTCATAGAATTACTATTATCAGTAGTAGTATCAACAGTATCATTACTGAATTCATTAAGAATTTACTTGCAAAAAACTGTCAAGTCCTGGAGTAGAAACAAACTAATCGGATCAGACAGGTTTCTTGACCCACAGGGGCTCAGACTGTAAGAGAAAGAGAGCGCACATATTCAATCCCGATTTTATAGAGAGACCCAAAGAGGTTACGTGGCTAGACGAGGGTCATACAGCAGGCTGGTGGCAGAACCGGGCAGACCTTTCATATCTCATGACTCCCAGCCACATGCTCATTCCACTAAGCCATGATGTCTCTCCAAGAGCCTTGTCAGTTATTTATTAATTCATTCAATGATATTTATTGAGTGCTTACCGAGCGCAGAGCACTGTACAAGGGCTTGGAAAGTGAATTTCAGAATTAAGAGAAAATCCCTGCCCACACTGGGCTGACAGTCGCACACGGCTTCTAAGCCTCTGTCCCAGACATTGACAAATCCTCAGGCACTGGACTTTCTCTTTGGACAGCTCTTAATATGGATACCCCCAGGGTCAGAACCCTGATGAAACAGGAAACTCTGATGAAAAAGGAAACAGACATTTTGTCCCTTAGAAGAGGGAAGAGGAATCTCCCCTTTAGAACTATCCCCAGGGCTGCCTTCACGTCCTGGTTCCTCAGGCTGTAGATGAGGGGATTCAGTGAGGGGGGCACCACGATGTAGAACACGGACACCAGCACGTCCAAAGTCGAGGGTGAGTATGACACTGGCTTGAGGTAGGAGACCATGGCCGTAGAGAGGAAGACGATGAAGACGGCGAGGTGGGGCAGGCAGGTGGAGAAGGCTTTGGCCCGGCTCTTGGTGGCCGGCATCCTTGGCACAGCCTGGAAGATGCGCAAGTAGGAGACGAAGATGGAGACGAAACAGACGACAGATAACGCTACCCCACCGGTGAGGCTCACATCGAAGGCGACGTGGTCTTCGGAGCAGGAGATCTTCAGCAGGGAGGGGACGTCACAGAAAAACTGCTGGACAACGTTGGACTCACAGAAGTTCAGGGAGAATGTCGAGGCTGAATAGAAGATTCCAAACAGCATTCCACTGAGTAACGAGGCGACGGCCATCTTTCCCCAGGCCGTGTTGTCCATAGCGCAGGGGGCAGCAGATAGCAGCATAGCGGTCATACGACATCGCCGTGAGAACGAACAGCTCTGAAATGGTCAAAACGACCACGAGGAAGACCAGGGCTACACAGCCTAGGAAGAAGATGGATCTACTATCTGTCAGGGAGGTGGCGACAGACTTGGGGACAGTTATGGAGATTCGGCAGAGATCGAGGACGAACAGATGCCTGAGGAAGAAATACATGGGGGTGTGCAGGCGCCGGTCGAGGGCGGTGACGGCGAAGATTAGGGTATTTCCCCATCAGGGCCGCCAGGTAGACCAGGAGGAACAGCGCGGCATAGATCAGCTGCAGCTCCCGGTTCTCCGAGAAACCCAACAGGACGAATTCCCTCACTGTGGAAACGTTGGACATTTTTGGACTTTCTGCATGTGATGAGGGAAAAGTCCAATTTAGAGTCCATTGATGGGATGAGTAAAGGAATTGACGGGACACTTGCTAGTATTTCTCTATGGAGAGGAGACAGTTACTGATGATCCTTGAATTCACCGTGGAGACATTGAACATTTCTGGGGAATGCACAGGAAGAGGGAGGGAAGATTTCAATATAAGGACATTGATGTTGAGGGTGAAGGAATAAGACGAAGTCAATCAATTCTATTTATTGAGTACCTACAGAGGACACGGTATTAGTACATATGATCACTGCCCCCAAGGACCTTCCATTCTATTGGAAGCACCAGGCTTCGAGCCGTGTAGATGCAGGGTGCACTACCTGGATAAACACAGGCCTGGGAGTCAGAAGTCCTGGTTTCTAACCCCAACTCTACCAGTTCTCTGCTGCATAGCCGTGGGAAAGTGACTTAATTTCTCTACCTCCGTTTTCGTAGTAGTAAAAAAATACCTGTTTTCCCTCCTACGTAGCCTGTGAATCCCTCGTGGGACACGGACTGTTTTCTAGCAGATTATCCTGAATCTCCCCAGTACTTACTACGTTGCTTGGCACACAGTAAGCACTTAAAAAACATCAAGAGAATTAAGTTTGGTTGAGGAGACGGAAACTAAAATGAATAGCAGAGAGAAGAAGTCAGAGAACATAAAGATATGTACATGACTGTTGTGAAAGTTTTTCAGTGGTTTTAGAGTCAAACAAGAAAGGCTTTTACACAAAAATTCGTCCATTTAATGAAGAGAGAATGGGCCTGGTAGACAGAAGGACCTTGCTTTTAATACTGCTTCCTCTCCTTGTCTGCTGTGTGACTTGGGGCCAGTCACTTATCTTCTCTGTGCCTCGGTTACCTCATGTGAAAAATGGGGACCACAGCTGTGAGCGCCCTATGGGACATGGGCTATAATAAAAATAATGGTATTGGTTAAGCGCTTACTATGTGCCAAGCACTGTTCTAAGTGCTGGAGGTCTATGTACAACCTGATTAGCTTGGATCCACCCAGTGCTTACTACAGTACCTGGCACATAATAAGCACTTAACGCTACCATAAAACAAACAACAACAACAAAAACACATATACTCCAAACTAATTCCATTTGCTCACATATCTGCATTCACACTTGTACACACACAAAAACAAGCATACCTCAGTATTCATTATGTCCTTTCCTAAAGCATCCCTCAACCTACACCTGTCCTCTACTCAACCTCCTCTCATGACAAGCTGTGTCTTCCCACGAGAAACAAAAACTCACAATCGGCTTGAAGACTCTCTGCCCTATGACTGCACTTCACCGACTTTCCCTTGTTCAACACGCCTTCTCAACTCTCAAAGCACCTTTCTACTTGTTACTCCCTCGTTTCCATCCTAGCCTGGAACTCCCTCTCTTATCCACTCAAAATCAGAGAGAGCACAGTTCATTCTGAATTTTGAGCACTGCTAAAATCCCCCCTCCTCCAACCAGCTTTCCTGATTAATTCCCCAGCCTTCTAAACCCACTTCACCTAACTCAAATGCGACTCAACTCATTTCCATCCTCAGTTACTGGATATGGGCCCAGGAGGTCTCTTCCAGACTGTGAGCTGTGCGGGCAGTATACACATTTACCAGCTCTGTTCTATTGTACTCTCACAAGCATAGCTTAGTGGGAATCAGAGGGCTTGGGGTTTAATCCTGCCTCTTTCTCTGTGCTACTGGGGGATCTTGGGAATGTCGCTTCACTTCTATGAGCCTCAGGTTCCTCATTTGTAAAATGGTACCCAATAATTGTATATTTATCTTTCCATTCTATTTTCCCTTCTTGAAGGGGCAGGGAATGTGTCTGTTATGGTGTTATAAAGTGGATAGAGCACTTCCCCTCTGCCTTTAAACATGCCCACCTCTCCCCCATCCTAAAAAGAACCCCACCTGACCCCACTGCCCATTCCACCTATCGCCCTGTCTCCTTCCTACCATTCGTTTCCAGACTCCTAGAGCAAGTCATCTACACACGCTGCCTAGAATTCCTCAACTCCAACTCTCTTCCGGACCCCCTCCAATCTGGCTTCCGTCCCCTCCACTCTACTGAAACCGCCCTCTCAAAGGTCACCAATGACCTCCTTCTTGCCAAATCCAATGGCTTCTAATCTATCCTAATCCTCCTCGACCTCTCAGCTGCCTTTGACACTGTAGACCAACCCCCTCTCCTCAACACGTTATCCAACCTCGGCTTCACGGACTTCGTCGTCTCCTGGTTCTCCTCCTGTTACTCTGGCTGTTCATTCTCAGTATCCTTAGCGGGCTCCTCCTCCCCCTCCCATCCCTTAACACTAGGGGTTCCTCAAGGGTCAGTTTCCGGTCTCCTTCTGTTCTCCATATATACTCAATCCCCTGGTGAACTCATTCACTCCCAAGGCTTCTACTATCATCTCTACGCAGATGACATCCAAATCTACATCTCCTCCCCTGTTTACTCTACGTCCCTCCAGGTTCGTACCTCCTTCTGCCTTCAGGACAGCTCCACCTGGATGTCTGCCCGACACCTAAAATTCAACATGTCCAAGACTAGCTCCTTATCTTCCCTCCCAAACACTGCCCTCTCCCTGACTTTCCCGTCACTGTGGATGGCACTACCATCCTTGCCGTCTCACAAGCCGGCAACCTTGGTATCATCCTTGACTCTGCTCTCTCATTCACCTCACACATCCAATCCGTCACCAAAACTTGCCGGTGTCACCTTTGTATCATCGCCAAGATCCGCCCTTTCCTCTCCATCCAAACTGCTACTTCGTTGGAACACTCATCATATCCTGACTGGATTACCGCAGCAGCCTCCGTTCTGATCTCCCATCCTCCTGCCTCTCCCCGCCTTAGTCTATTCTTCACTCTGTTGTCCGGATGATCTTTCTACAGAAACGCTCTGGGCATGTCACCCCCTTCCTCAAAAATCTACAGTGGGTGCCTACCAACCTTCGCATGAAGCAAAAACTCCTAACTATTGGCTTCAAAGCTCTCCATAACCTTGCCCCCTCCTACCTCACCTCTCTTCTCTTCTACAGCCAGCCCAGCCCAGACACTCTGCTCTTCTGGGGCCGCAAATCTCCTCACTGTGCCTCGTTCTCCCCTTTCCCGCCGACGACCCCTGTCAAACGTCCTACCTCTGGCCTGGAACGCCCTCCCTCCACACATTCGCCAAACAAGCCCTCCTCCCCTCTCCAAAGCCCTAGCAAGATCTCACTTCTCCAGGAGGCCTTCCCAGACTGAGCCCCTTTTTCTTCTGCCCCTCCTCCTGTCGCCATCGCTCCTACTTCCCGCCCTCTGCTCTACCCCCTGACCTCCCCCATAACATTTGTGTATATTTGTACCTATTTTTACTCTATTTTATTAACGATGTTTACATATCTATAATTCTCTTTATTTGTTTTGATGCTATTGATGCCTGTCTACTTGTTTTATTTTTGTCTGTCTCCCTCTTCTATACTGTGAGCCCGTGGAGTGGGAGGGATTGCCTCTGTCATCGATTATACTTTCCAAGTGCTTAGTACAGTGCTCTGCACACGGTAAGCGCTCAATAGTTATGGGTGAATGACTGAATGAGTCAGAATCACCTGGGTTCTAATTTCGGATCCGCCTCATGTCTGCTGTGTGACCATGGACAGTCATTTAAATTCTCTGAGCCTCAGTAACCTCATCTGTAGATTGGGGGTAAGACTGTGAACCCCATGTGGAACAAGGACTGTGTCCAACCTGCTTATCTTGCATCTACCCCAGCGCTTAAGTCAGTGCTTGGGACATAGTAAGAGTTTAGCACGTACTACTATTATTATTATTATCACTATTACTCTCCCAAGGGCTTAGTCCACACAATAAGCGTCAATAAATATGATTCAAGATTAATTGATAGTAAATTGTATTGTGTCAACCTAGCCCAGCAGGCTGGAAAGCCCATGAGGGAAGGGATTTCAACCTTTTCCATTATTTGTCTTCTCTCAACATTTGGGAAGAACTCTTACAGGGAGGAATTGCTGATAGTGCCAGTGGCTGTCCATCGCTGGTCACACTCTCTCAGCCCTGCCTGTCATTTAGCCTCTGCAAGGGATTCTGGGACCCACTGAAGGCCAAAGTGACTGTTCACAGTGCTGACGCCACAATAATAATACTAATGGCATTTATTACGTGCTTACATCGTGCACAGCACTGTTCTAAGCGCTGGGGAGTTACAAGGTGATCAGGTTGTCCTTCGGGGGGCTCACAGTCTTAATCCCCATTTTACAGATGAGGTAACCGAGCCACAGAGAAGGTAAGTGACTTGTCCAAAGTCACAGAGCTGACAATTGGTGGAACCTGGATTTGAACCTATGACCTCTGACTCCAAATCCCGTGCTCTTTACACTGATCCACGCTGCTTCTCCCTGAAGCACCGTAGCCTGGCCGATAGTTCGCATGGTGGCGAGGTTTGAGGAGGAAGAAGGAGAGGTGTGTGATGGTTGGGCACCACTGAACTGGAAAACACCATCCCACCTGCTTCCACCTCTTCCCCGTGGGGGTAGCGGCTCTGGTCCGAACCCCAGCCTATTCCCCAGACTCGCTCCATGTCTTCCATCCTAGTTTTTGTCGCCCCCCCGCCCCTACATCCCACTCACACCGGTCACTCTCAAAGGTGCAGCGTGGGGCTGGGGGTCGCTGACCTCTGCAGGAATGGGCTGGTTCCCTCTTTCCCCTCAGACTACTCGATTAGGTCAGCCAGAAAGGAACGGAGCAGAACCCTCGGTCCGTCTCTGCTCTCCCTCAGATCGTGATAAGCTCTCCAGACGGGGTCCCGTCCCTGTAGATAAAGCAGGAGATGCTCCGAGGGAGATCCCCGGAGAATGATTCGGGGCCCTGCTGAGGGACATCGTGGCCTGGACAAGCCAGACACCCTCTGGTCACACGTTTTCTGAGGCTCCTTAGACACGAAGGAGCTGTCCCTGCAGCATCAGCGATAGTGCCGGCCCTCGGGGTTCCCGTGTAAACAGCAGCATCTGCATCCCTGCGTCCCAACGGTTCCTGTTTTTAACGACAGTCTTAAGCCACTGTGAATGGTTTCACCTTTGTCTAATTCAAAACCTAAGACTCTCAATCTGTCAGACAATCAGCCAGTTGTAACTTTTTATTTTGGTCTTTGTGAAGAGCTTACTGTATATCAGGCACTATACTAAGTACTGGAGTAGTTACAGGCTAATTAGATTGTCCAGAGTCCATGTCCCCCATGGGTCTCACATTTAAATCCCCATTTGTCAGATGAGTGAACTGAGTCAAGGAGAAATTAAGCGACCATGCCCAAGGTCACATAGCAGACATGTGGTGGAACCGGGATCAGAACTCATGTCCATTTGAATCCCAGGCACTCACTCTACCCACTAGGCAATGCTGCGTCTTCTGACTTGTCCTGATTGCAAATTCGTTGAAGCTCTGTTCATACTGACCACATAAACTGTACTCCTGAATCAGACAGTTGTCCACTTTTCCATCTTTTCTTTCTCTCCTTCCTCCTCTACGTAAATTATTCTGTGTCCATCTCCCCCATTAGATCATAATCTCCTGGAGAGCAGAGATAATGCATTTTATTTCTTTTCAACTCTCCTGAGAGCGGGATAATGCATTTTATTTCTTTTCAACTCTCCTGAGAGCTTGCTAAAGTGCTTTGTACCCAGGATGTGGATAATAAATATGATGGATGGATGGATGGGTGGATTGTTGGATGGATGGATCGATTGATGGATGGATGGAATCCTTGTTGGAAGGCAAGGATTTGACAAGTCAAAAGTGGGCCGGGGAGTTTCCATGGTTGCTTCCCTTCCTCTTTGTCACTGAGCTATTTTTCGATTTTCATAACCACCAGGACCGATCTTAAAATTCATATAATCGTCGTGTTTATCATTATTAGTTGTATCAACATTATAATTATTGAGTTGATTAAGAATTTACTTGCAAAAGACTGCCAAATGCTTGAGTAGAAATAGAATAATCAAAAGAGACATATTTCCCGGTCCACGGGGCTCAGAGGGTAAGAGAAAGAGAGTGCACATATTAAATCTGATTTGCAGAGAGGCCCAGAGAGGTTACGTTGCTGGATCAAAGTCATCCAGCATGGCAGTGGCAGAAAAGGGCAAACATCTTACGACTCCCAGACACATGCTCATTCCATCAAGTTTTCATATAATAATAATAATAATGATGGTATTTGTTAAGCGCCTACTATGTGCAAAGCACTGTTCCAAGCGCTAGGGAGGGTACAAAGTGATCAGGCTGTCCCACAGGGGGCTCACAGTTTTAATCCCCATTTTACAGATGAGGTAACTGAGACCCAGAGAAGTTAAGTGACTTGCCCAAGATCAAACTTGGCGGAGCCGGGATTTGAACCCATGACCCCTGACTCCAAATCCCAGGTCCTTTCCCCTGAGCCACGCTGCTTCTCCATTTTCTCCATTTGATGCCCCCTAAACAATGAATTGTCAGTCACACATGTCTTTGCAGTTTCCCTCCCAGGCAGTGACAAATCCTCAGTTGCTGTCTCTTTGCATTTGTAGGCTAGCCGATGAGGAATGGGATAATCAGTGAAAGGAAGCAGGCATTTTGTCCCATAGAGGAGGGACAAGGAATTTCCCCTTTAGGATTCTCCCCAGGGAGACCTTCATGTCCCGGTTCCTCAGGCTGTAGAGGCGGGGATTCAGAGCGGGTGTGAGCACGGTATAAAAGATGGACACCAGTAGATCCACCGGCGAGGGGGAGTCTGACCCAGGCTAGAGGTAGGCGATGGAGGCTGAAGATTGAAAGACGTTGACGACGACGAGGTGAGGCAAACAAGTGGAGAAGGCCTTGGCCCGGCACTTGGCGGCTAGCATCCTCAGCACGGCCCAGAAGATGTGGACGTATGAGACGACGATGGAAACGAAGCAGATAACAGATACCCCGGCATTCACACTTACTTCGATGGAAACGTGGTCTTCCTAGCAGTAAATCTTCAGCAGAGAGGGGACGTCACAGAACTGTTGGACGACGTTGGGCCCAAAGAAGTTCAGTGAGAAGGTCGAATATGAAAACGAGACGCAGAATAGCATCCCGCTGAGAAAAGAGGCAGTCTGCATCTTTCTACAGCCCACGTTGTTCATGATGACGTCATAGAATCAAGTGGCAGAGCAGGGATTAGATCCGCACCCAAACTGGGTTTACTGTACTGAGCACTTGGGACAGTTCAGTTTAACAGAGTTGTTAAACACATTCCCTGCAAACAGTGAGTTTACAGTCTACAGGGAATCCCTTTCCTTTAGGCCATGATGCCTCCCCCAAACTGGATTGTCAGTCCTACTTCAGTCTTAGCCGCCTCCCTCCCATACCTTGACAATTCGTCAACTTCAAGCGTTTTCTGTGAACTCTTTAGGACAGCTACGTATCTGGCTAAGCTCAAGGGCAATTCCTTGGTTAACTCCTCAAAAACCTCCAATGGCTACCGATCAATCTGCGCATCAAGCAGAAACTCCTCACCCTGGGCTTCAAGGCTCTCCATCACCTCGCCCCCTCCTACCTCACCTCCCTTCTCTCCTTCTACTGCCCAGCCCGCACCCTCCGCTCCTCCACCACTAATCTCCTCACTGTACCTCGCTCTTGCCTGTCCCGCCATCGACCCCCGGCCCACGTCATCCCCCGGGCCTGGAATGCCCTCCCTCTGCCCATCCGCCAAGCTAGCTCTCTTCCTCCCTTCAAGGCCCTGCTGAGAGCTCACCTCCTCCAGGAGGCCTTCCCAGACTGAGCCCCTTCTTTCCTCTCCCCCTCGTCCCCCTCTCCATCCTCCCGTCTTACCTCCTTCCCTTCCCCACAGCACCTGTATATATGTATATATGGTTGTACATATTTATTACTCTATTTATCTATTTATTTATTTATTTTACTTGTACATTTCTATCCTACTTATTTTATTTTGTTGGTATGTTTGGTTCTGTTCTCTGTCTCCCCCTTTTAGACTGTGAGCCCACTGTTGGGTAGGGACTGTCTCTATGTGATGCCAATTTGTACTTCCCAAGCGCTTAGTACAGTGCTCTGCACATAGTAAGCGCTCAATAAATACGATTGATTGATTGATTGATTGATTAAGTGATGGTGTGAGATTATTTGCACAAGGAAGGAGACATTTGGTTCGAGAGCGGAAGCTGGGTGAGTTTAGGATCTTGCTCATGTCGGCTTTCATATCCCGGTTCCTCAGGCTGCAGATAAGGGGGTTCAGGGAGGGGGTCACCACCGTGTAGAACACGGACACCAGCAGGTCCACGATCAAGGAGGAGTCTGAGGGCGACTTCCGGTAAACAAATGTACCGGCAGAAAAGAAAACAGTGACGACGACGAGGTGGGGCAGGCAGGTGGAGAAGGCTTTAGCCCGACCCTCGGCGACCGGATTCCTCAGCAAGGCCCAGAAGATGCGCACGTCCGAGACGACGATGAGAATGAAGCAGACGACGCCTAACACTACCCCGGCGGTGACGCTCATATCGATGGCGACGTGGTCTTCGGAGCAGGTGATCTTCAGCAGGGAGTGGATGTCAC
>NW_024044843.1:955684-988605 GCF_015852505.1 Tachyglossus aculeatus | reverse complement strand
GCGATGCCCGGGACTGCTTGAAGTTATGGAGCTATTCTGTTCTGTGACCACAGATGGCGTTCATTCCTCCCAGTAACTGGCTCATGATATAATAATAATTATGGTATTTGTTAAGCACTTACTGTGTGTCAGACTCTGTACTAGGCGCTGGACATTGTACTATGCTATGATAAATGCTGTTGGGCCTAGAGTGGCACAGCAAAAAATTGTGGATGGGTCAATGCAAGCCATCACTACTTCTGCAGACCTAACTCATGCACATATAATGCTGGTATCAGGAAATACATTTCCATTCTTATTCATTCATTCAATCGTATTTATTGACCCCTTACTGTATGCAGAGCACTGTACTAAGTGCTTGGGAAAGTACAATAAAGAGTGACAATCCCTGCCCACAATGAGATCAAAATCTAGAAGGGTGGTGAAATACATTAGCCATTGGTGCTTGAGTAAGGATCACCTAAATGACAAGGGGCCAGATATAGTGTACTATTTTCATTGATGAATAGTGATAGCATGCAAAAAATTCTCTTTCAAAGACACTCATGAATATGGTCTCCTTCTGCAAGATCAAAACTGTATTCTAAAACCAAGAACTAGATGCCTTATTATATACTTTGCCAAATCCTCTCCTCTGTTTAAATTTCCCATAACAGTTGATATTGCTATGATCCCCCCTTTCACCGGCAATCTTGACTTTATCCTTCTCTTCTCCCTCTTTTTCAACCATCATGCTCCGTTCATTACCAAATTTTGTCAGTTTTCCCCCATAACGTCTCCAGAATCCATTCTTTCCTTTCCTTGGAAAGCAGCATGATCCAATGGATAGAGCAAGAGCCTGAAAGTCAGAGGACCTGGGATCTAATCTCAGCTCTGCCACTTGCCTGCTGTGTGATCTTGGGCAAATCACTTACCTTTTCTGTACCTCAATAACCTCATCTGTAAAATGGAGATAAGGTACCTGTTCTCCCTTCTTCTTAGACTCTGAGTCCCATGTGGGATAGACAAAATTGAATTGTATTAAACTTAATGCTTACCACAATGCTTGGCACATAGTAATCACTCAACACCACAAACATTATTATTATTATTTCCTGTCACACAACTACCAGGCTCACCCATCCCCTGTCATATCCTGGCTTGACTATTACAACAACCTCTTTGCTGATATCCCTCCTCCAGTTTCTTTGTTTTTAAGACTATATTTTACTCAGTTTCCCAGATTATCTTTCAAAATGGTGCAGTGGCTGGGTCACACTGCCAAGAGCTTTATTATAGTGGTGTGCACACAGGAGATGTCCAGTAGACACTAATGATTGATTGTCTGTTGCATCCCCAAATAGTTGGGTAGGATAAGTTGAACAGGCATGGATCAACTATTTATCCTTATGGTAGTGAGGCAATAATGGGATAAAACATCTTCAGCTCTTAAAGCACCATCCATTCCATCACTGAGCCATCTTAAAATTTAAGTGACTTACTCAAGGTCATGCAGTAGACAAGTAGCAGAGCTGGCACTAAAGCCTGGGTCTACTGATTCCCAATCTTCGCCTCTTTCCTCTAAGGCTTGCTGTCTCTCTAAATAGATATGGTTTGTGTTTTTTCACATGTAGTTTGAACCATGGGAATGTGCTTTCTCCTGCTTTGGGTAGCAAGGGAGGAGAAACTAAATAAATTAAATAAACTAAATGCTAACTAGGATATACTATTTCCCGTAAGGTACTTTCCTTATGGGAAAGTACCTCCCCACTTCAATCCATATTTCATGCTGCTGCCTGGATTGTCTTTGTCCAGAAACTCTCTGAGCATGTTACTCCTCTCCTCAAAAATCTCCAGTGGCTACCAATCAATCTGCGCATCAGGCAGAAACTCCTCACCCTCGGCTTCAAGGCTCTCCATCACCTCGCCCCCTCCTACCTCACCTCCCTTCTCTCCTTCTACAGCCCACCCTGCACCCTCCACTCCTCCACCGCTAATCTCCTCACCGTGCCTCGTTCTCGCCTGTCCCGCCATCGACCCCCGGCCCACGTCATCCCCCGGGCCTGGAATGCCCTCCCTCTACCCATCCGCCAAGCTAGCTCTCTTCCTCCCTCCAAGGTCCTACTGAGAGCTCACCTCCTCCAGGAGGCCTTCCCAGATTGAGCCCCCTCCTTCTTCTCCCCCTCATCCATTCCCCCGTCTTACCTCCTTCCCTTCCCCACAGCACCTGAGTATATGTATATATGCTTGTACATATTAATTACTCTATTTATTTATTTATTTATTTTACTTGTACATATCTATTCTACTGATTTTATTTTGTTAATATATTTTGTTTTGTTCTCTGTCTCCCCCTTTTAGACTGTGAGCTCACTGTTGGGTAGGGACTGTCTCTATATGTTGCCAACTTGTACTTCCCAAGCGCTTAGTACAGTGCTCTGCACACAGTAAGCACTCAATAAATATGATTTATTGATTAATTGATTGACTTAGTAATTACTGAAACCCACTATTCACTCATTCATTCAATCGTATTTATTGAGCACTTACTGTTTGCAGAGCATTGTACTAAGCGCTTGGGAAGTACAAGTTGGCCACATATAGAGAGGGTCCCTACCCAACAACGGGCTCACAGTCTAGATGTATTGATGTAAAATACTCTTTTGAAGTTGAAGAAAATGGAATAGAATTCTTGGTGCTGCTCACTGAACTCCTGAATTTGATGTGCTGTGTAGATCATGTCTGCTCTGGTTCAGGGATACTCTGGCTTCACTCTTACCACCAACCTACAGATGCTATATTTCACCTAAATCCCCACTTTTCCCTTTCCTTTCATTTTTTCCTTCCTGCTTCAACATTTTTCTCTGCTTTTCCCAATCTCTCTTTTCCAAACTTCCCTCCCTGCCCATTTTCAGTTCCTCATACTCGCTTCTAATTTTCCAGTTTTATTTTATTTTTTTGCCATGTCTCAGTGTTCCTGCATCCTTGTGCTTCAGGAGGCTGTTGTCCATTTAATGCAGACTTGCCCTGGATCTTGTTGTTAAGTAAATACTATTCTCACTGTGCACTTGTTGCTAAGTAAATACTATTCTCACTGTGCATTCCATTTTTAATTTCATACTCTTTTTCTCTTTTTTTATTATTAGTTCATAGGTAGGGGTGTGTATCTGGAAGTTTGCATAAGTATGGAGAGACACTGGGCGTTTTGAAAGTGGAGGTGGGTTTCTCACTGAATATGTGGAGGAGGTCAGATGTGTATTCACCCTGGAGCTCAGAGAAGGGCATTTACTTGTAGGACAAATGTCTAAGAGTTTGGCTGTATTGGAGACCAAATGATTCTTTAGACAATGCAGAAGGGAGGATTAAAGGGGAGAGGGCAGTCCTTCCCCTCTCTATCCAAGTGGTAACAATAGTGGTAAATTGTTCCGATTCATATTTCCTGGAGGAAAGGAGAAATCTCATTCCAGTAACCAGCAGAGTCTGTTTCTAGGTAAGGAAAAAAGTAGAGAATGAAACAGAATAAAGGAATCAAGGAGAAACCTGCACCACACTAATGAAGTCTTAAGGGGCTATGAAACTATTTGAAATCACTGAATGCTTTCTTTGCAGCTTAATGAGATCATTAATATTAAAATCACTCCTAGAAACCTGGTCCCAGAGGTCTCTGAAGACCCTGCATTTAATCCTGTTGAACTATAACATGGATCCTCTGAAAACGGGGCCAGATTCGTATTGGGAAGGGAACTGGAGTGCTGAAAAAACAGGGACCTCTCGCACTATCAAGACACTAGGCAGCAGGGAAAGAAATCGAAGAGTGGAGCTTCCTCTATCTCAGTTCTGATTGATTCCCACAAATGATAGCCAACCACTAGCCAGTTTAGAGTCATCGCAGCTTACCCTCTCCCCATAGGTCCTGGGGCAATACCCTAGTGAGACCTAGCACACATTTAGTGGTGAAAATCCCAGCATTCTAAGGTGGGTGTTTGGATTAAGAGAGTCTTTATCATCTTAAACTGACAGTCAAGGCTGGAGAAATTAGGTCAGAGAAGTTAAGAATGAGATGCCCCTTTAAAGAATTTATCAGGAACAAGAGATGGGTAGGAAATGCTTGCCAAATGATAGACGTAGGTGAGACAGAATGAAGGATATTCTGATGGTGGGGGTTTTAGTATGTTGAAATGCATTAATAAGGGAGATGGTGGGATTTCGTCTTTACAGGGAAGACAAATCCTCTTCTGTCTGAATAGGTTTATTTTTTATTTTTGTCTCAAATCGAAGGGATCTTCTAGATAACACAGTAAGTCCTTTTTAGCAGTAAGGTCCTCCAACTGCCTAAGCTATATACTCGGAGTGGGCCATTAACAAGAAGCTGAAACTTTTTCAGTCTTTCATTTCGTTTCTCTTGTCCTGTCACTCTGTTGATTTTCTGTTTGTCCCTAAATGTGCAGAACTGAAAATGTAAAAAAAAAAACCAAAATCCTGAAAAACCCTATTCTTGAAGCAGAGTTCCTCAGTAGAAAGAGCATGGGCTTAGAAATCAAAGGTCATGGGTTGCAATCCCGACTCCGCCACTTGTCAGCTGTGTGACTTTGGGCAAGTCACTTAACTTCTCTGTGCCTCAGTTACCTCACCTGTAAAATGGGGATTAAGACTGTGAGCCCCATGTGGGACAACCTGATCACCTCCCCAGTGCTTAGAACAGCGCTTCACATATAGTAAGTGCTTAACAAGTACCATCATCGTTATTATTATTATTACAAAATTATGTAGTAATAATAATGGTGGTATTTGTTAAATGCTTACGATATGCCAAGCACTGTTCTAAGTGTTGAGCACTGTTCTAGTATGTTCATGAATCCTAATTTCATTATCTGGGAATCAAACTGGTGCCTTGGCGTGGTTTTTACTTACTGAATAATTTTAATTATACCTAACAGCATTTCTCTGTCTCCTGTGGAGTTTCATCTGGACCCATAAGAAAGCTTTTTACAGTTATTACAACTAGTATTACAACTATTATTTAGTTAGTACAATCAGATTGTCCAATCAAAAGCAGCAGAGTGAATCTTGTGGGGATTTTAAGATTATGGAATAATATTGGTAAATTGAGGCTGTTGATCAGGGGCACGGTGCAACCTCTATTGCTAGCTCCTTCTAGGAGTTGCTGCAGCTAGTTCTCTTTTGGTAGTGGGGAGAATCTGACTTTGTCATTTTAGTTAGTAAAATGAATAAGTTGAAGCTGTGATCAGGTAAGATTCTGAATGTACTTGTGTTCCTTTCAGGTGTTGTATTGGTTTCCTTATCCCATCCGCCATCTCTCCATCCCCCGCATCTTACCTCCTTCCCTTCTCCACAGCACCTGTATATATGTTTGTACATATTTATTACTCTATTTATTTATTTATTTTTCTTGTACCTATCTATTCTATTTATTTTATTTTGTTAGTATGTTTGGTTTTGTTCTCTGTCTCCCCCTTCTAGACTGTGAGATCACTGTTGGGTAGGGACTGTCTCTATATGTTGCCAGCTTGTACTTCCCAAGCGCTTAGTACAGTGCTCTGCACACAGTAAGCACTCAATAAATACGATTGATTGATTGATTGATTATATTTGAACGTAGGCTTGAAACCCAGGGAAATTATTTTGGCAATTCTCATTGCTTAGAAGTAAATCTACAGTGTTGGACCTTTCTATTATCTGAACCAACAGGTAATATGCACTAATCAAAGGGAAGGGGACACCACTCATCCTGGCATTTCAGCAGCTGTGAGGAGAAACAAAACTAGATATAAAGAAAAGTAACTGAAAATGTTTTGAAAGAAGACACCAAATTCCTCTTCCTGCTCTACCCAAAGCCTGCTGCAGAAATGGGAAGAGGCAATCACTCCTCGGTGACTGAGTTTCTTCTCTTAGGATTTTCTAAACTTCCTGAACTGCAGTTTCTATTATGTTATTCTTAATAATTTAAATGATAATCCAAAAAGGAAATGTCCTCATTATTCTAGTCACCACAGTGGATCATGTTCTTCAAACACCATTGTAGTTTTCTCTAAGGAATTTTGTCCTTTCTAAAAATTTGCTTAAATACTGTCATAGACCCTAAAATCATTGTTATTCTCTCCAGTGAGAATAAGAATATTTCCTTTGCTAGTTGCTTCGCCTAATTGTTCTTTCTTGTCTTGGGTCTAGTGAATGTTTTCTGTGGGTGCAATATCTTATGACCACTATCTAGCTATCTGTAACTCACAGTGCTACCCAATACCTATGAACCAACATGTGTTTAGCTACCTAGCTGGTGATTCCTGGAGCTTGGGACTGCTGGCAGCAATAATACAAACTGTATGGATATTTAATTTTCCCTTCTGTGGACCTAATGGTATCGATCATGTCTTCTGTGACACCCCTCCGGCGTTAGGGCTGGTGTGTGTGGATATTTATCTGTTTGAGCTCTGTGAGCTGACGAGTACCAGTTTTGTCATTCATCATTTCGTCTACCCACTGTTGGGTAGGGACCGTCTCTATATGTTGACAACTTGTACTTTCCCAGCGCTTCGTACAGTGCTCTGCACACATTAGGCGCTCAATAAATACAATTGATTGATTGATTGATAATGATTGAACGCTAAGAATATACATGGCATTAAGATTCTTAAATCAAACTCCCTTTCATAAACAATGAAGTAACCCAGCGCTGTGGCTCCGTGGAAAGAGCACGGGTCTGGGAGTCAGAGGTCATGGGTTCGAAGTATGCCTCTGCCACTTAATACTAATAATAATGATGGCATTTGTTAAGTGCTTACAATGTGCAAGGCACTGTTCTATGCACTGGGGGGATACAAGGTGATCAGGTTGTCCCACGTGGGGCTCATAGTCTTCATCCCCATTTTACAGATGAGGAAACTGAGGCTCCGAGAAGGTAAGTGACATGCCCAAGGTCACACAGCAGACATGTGGTGGAGCCAGGATTCGAACCCATGACCTCTGACTCCAAAGCCCATGCTCTTTCCACTGAGCCACGCTGCTTCACTTGTCAGTTCTGTGACCTTGAGCAAGCCACTTGATTTCTCTCTGCCTCAATTACCTCATCTGTAAAATGGGAATTGAGACTGTGAGCCCCACGTGGGACAACTTGATCACTTTGTAGCCACCCAGTGCTTAGAACAGTGATCTGAACATAGTAAGTGCTTAACAAATGCTATCATTATTATTATTATTAAGTAACATTTTTTGTTGTCCCTTAGGTGTATTAATTTGTTAATATAATTGAAATTAATCTTGCAGATAACAGATTATTATATCCACGATCATACTGCCATTGGTGATTAAGCTTTGTTGAGAAATACAGTAATTTTCAAATATCATTTAACTAATAATACAACTAATAGTAACAGTTACATTTGTTAAGCACTTCCTATGTGGCAAACACTGTTCTAAGCACTGGGATAGATACAAGGTAATCAGGTCAGACATAAAAAGGCCAAATATAAAAATATTTTCAATGGACTACCAAAAATGCTTTTTAATTGCTCCATTGTAATATTTATGACAAAAAAGCTATCAGCATCAATGGTATTTAGGGACCATTTACTATGTGCAGAGCACTGTACAGAGGAGGATTCCACAGAATGTCTTGAATGGTTCTTGGGATGGTAAGAATTAATGCAAGGGAGCATCTGATTTACCATTGCAACATCATATCATCTTATGATTGAAAATGCTTATGGACAATTCCTATTCTGAATTTTGAAAATGCTTAGGGAAAATTCCTGCTCTGAATGATTGCATACAATTTCATTGAGTTTTCTGAGTTTGTTTTGGAAAAAGACTAGATCAATAATTCTTTGTAGAGTCCTGGGCAGCTCCAGGAGACCTCTGTTAATGGGTCCGGGCAGGGCTATTAAGGTTGTTGTTCTGTGGGCTTGGGGATTCAGATTGGACCAGGAGAGCCACCAGGCCATTGTATCTCTGGAAATAACCGTTCCCCTTTAGGAATATGGAATCACACTGGATTCTCAGGGAATCTTGAACTGAATGATGATAATAAAGGTCCAAACCCTCGGGACCCATTCTTCCCATTTCAAGGTCCAGGGTCCTCGAATTCTAACCTGAATCTCATTGGTAAGGGCAGAACAGAACTCCTTACTCTTCCTCTGAGACCGAAATGGCTTCCAAACATACCTTCATCTCCCTTTCCAGGCTCTGGTTTGGGCACTGAAATGCAAGCAAGGCCAGGAAAAGACCCACCCGAAGTAAAGGAGACTAAATTCTCTGCTTTCCCAGGTGGACACACAAATGACTACATCCAGCAGAACCAAAGGGACAAGTGTTGAGGAAATTGCTTCCTTGAAGTTTCCCACCCATTTACCATAGAGAAGGTATCGTCCCCACTGTGGGTCAAGCTGAGAGGAGAGTCTCCTCCTACCCTAGGGTTCGAGCATGTACAATGTTCCTGAGATCAGAATGGTAGGAAAGTGGAGTGACTGTTCCAGAACCCTTACTAAGAAGAATGGGCAGGCAGTTCATACATGTCACAAGCTCTCTGCAGCCACCGACTCTGGGGCCAACTTTTGTGCATGTTTGGTCCTCATGGTGAGTTTATGAGTCTATTTGAGGGAGTTAATTTCACCTATTTCTCAGAGTGGGCTCCTGTCTTAAGACATTATTATCTATGCAACTTGCTACCTTTCTGTATTTGACAGAGGGATTATCTTAAGAATTCAGATTTCCTTACCAGAAGCGGCTCAGCATCAACCCTTCTGTTCCTTAACAGATTCGTCCATTTTCCCGTGAACACATGACCCATGTTACCACTTTCCCCCCGCTTCTAGTTGGGAAGAGTAGAATTAATCAGGCCTGGTGTTGGAGAGATCACCCTTGATGTGTTTAGGTTTTTAATGTCTCTAATCTATCCAAGGTTTTTGCTGGGGTGGAATAAGATGGGGATAGAGCAATCAGGTGACACCACTAAAAAGAATGCTTAAGCAATGCTATGGTAAAAGAGAAGGAGGAGGGGGTGATTTCACCTCATATCCCTTTAGAAATGAGTTTGTTGTAGATGGAAGATAACAGACCCAAATATCAAGACAGCATGGTGGAGGTTGAGCTATGAAGGTTGAGAGCAATGGAGCCAGTGATCACAAAAAATAGCCTCTTCAAATGGAGAAGTAGAACCTTGGGAAGGAAATAGTGGAATATGAGAGATAAAGGATGATGCATGATCTTCCCGCTGACTAGACAAGCCAGAAGGTTACTCCTACCTCACCTGGTTACTCTACTACTACAGTCTAGTGTGCACACTTCACTCCTCGAATGACAACCCACTCACTGTGCCTAGATCTTGTCTATCCCACTGCTGACCTCTTCTCTGGAATGCCTTCCCTTTTCATATCGAGAGACAATCACTCTCTCCCCCTTCAAAGCCTTATTGAAGGCCCATTCAATAGCATTTATTGAGCACTTACTGTCCGCAGAGCACTGTACTAAGCGCTTTGGAAGTACAAGTTGGCAACATATAGAGACGGTCACTCCCCAACAACGGGCTCACAGTCTAGAAGGGGGAGACAGACAACAAAACAAAACATATTACCAAAATAAAATATAGAGAATAAATATGTACAAATAAAATAAATAAATAAGTAGAGTAATAAATACGTACAAACATATATACAGGTGCTGTGGGGAGGGGAAGGAGGCAAGGTGGGGGGAGGAGGGGGAGAGCAAGGAGGGGACTCAGTCTGGGAAGCCCTCCTGGAGGAGGTGAGCTCTCAGTAGGGCTTTGAAGGGAGGAAGTTGATTGGTAGCCACTGGAGATTTTTGAGGAGGGGAGTAACATGCCCAGAGCGTTTCTGGACAAAGACGATCCGGGCAGAGGCATGAAGTATGGACTGAAGTGGGGAGAGACAGGAGGATGGGAGATCAGAGAGGAAGCTGATGCAGTAATCCAGTCGGGCTAGGATGAGAGATTGAACCAGCAGGGTAGTGGTTTGGATGGAGAGGAAAGGGCGGATCTTGGCAATGTTGCGGAGGTGAGACTGGCAGATTTTGGTGATGGATTGGATGTGAGGGGTAAACATGAGAGCGGAGTCGAGGATGACACTAAGGTTGTGGCCTTGTGAGACGGGAAGGATGGTAGTGCCGTCCACATTGATGGGAAAGTCAGGGATAGGGCAGGGTTTGGGATGGAAGATAAGGAGTTCTGTCTTGGACATGTTGAGTTTTAGATGGCGGGCTGACATCCAGATGGAGATGTCCTGAAGGCAGGAGGAGATGCGAGCCTGGAGGGAGGGAGAGAGAGCAGGGGCAGAGATGTAGATTTGGGTGTCATCAGCGTAGATATGATAGGTGAAGCCGTGGGAGCGAATGAGGTCACCAAGGGAGTTAGTGTAGCTCGAGAACAGAAGGGGACTAAGAACTGACCCTTGTGGAACCCCTACAGTTAGGGAATGGGAGGGGGAGGAGGAGCCCGCAAAAGAGACTGAGAATGAATGGCCGGAGAGATAAGAGTAGGACCAGGAGAGGACAGAGTCTGTGAAGCCCAGGTTGGATAGCGTTTTGAGGAGAAGGGGGTGGTCCACAGTGTCGAAGGCAGCTGAGAGGTCGAGGAGGATTAGGATAGAGTATGAGCCGTTGGATTTGGTAAGCAGGAGGTCATTGGTGACCTTTGAGAGGGCAGTTTCCGTGGAATGTAGGGGATGGAAGCCAGATTGGAGGGGGTCAAGGAGAGAGTTGGCGTTGAGGAATTCGAGGCAGCGCGTGTAGACGACTCGTTCAAGGAGTTTGGAAAGGAATGGTAGGAGGGAGATAGGGCGATAACTAGAAGGTGAGGTGGGGTCAAGAGAGGGTTTTTTTGGGGATGGGAGAGATGTGAGCAAGTTTGAAGGCAGAGGGGAAGGAACCAGTGGAGAGTGAGCGGTTGAAGATGGAAGTTAAAGATGGGAGAAGGTACAGAGCGAAAGATTTCATAAGATGGGAGGGAATGGGATCAGAAGCACAGGTGGCCGGAGTAGCACTTGAGAGGAGGGAGGAGATCTCCTCTGAGGATACTGCTGGGAAGGATGGGAGAGTAGCAGAGAGTGTTGAGAGTCGGGGGGTTGGAGAAGGGAGGGGGAGAGACTTTGGGGAGCTCAGACCTGATAGATTTAATTTTATTAATGAAGTAGGAGGCCAGATCGTTGGAGGTGAGGGAAGGAGGAGGGGGAGGAACAGGGGGCCTGAGAAGGGAGTTAAATGTATGGAAGAGCTGACGGGGATAATGGGAATGGGTGTCAATAAGGGAGGAGAAATAGTTTTGTCTGGCAGAGGAGAGGGCAGAGTTAAGGCAGGAAAGGATAAACTTTAAGTGAACGAGGTTGTCATGGTGTTTAGCCTTTCACCAGCAGTGTTCTGCAGCTCGATCATAAGAGCGAAGGAGGCGGACAGTGGCAGTGATCCAGGGCTGTGTGTTAGTGGTACGAGAGCGGTGAAGGGAGAGGGGAACGAGCAAGTCGAACTGAGTATAGAGGGTAGGGTTGAGAGAAGTAATCTGATCATCAAGATTGGGTAGAGAGGAAAGGGAGGCGAGGTGGGGTGTGAGGCGCTCGGAAAGATGGATGGGGTCAAGAGAGTGGAGGTCTCTGTGAGGAAGCAATATAGATTTACAGGGAAAAGGAGTGTGAGTGAGGAGGCAGGTGAGAAGGTTATGATCAGAGAGAGGGATTTCAGAGTTGGTGAGGGTGGAGACACTGCAGTGGTAGGAGATGATGAGGTCAAGGGTGTGACCAAGTTGGTGAGTGGGCGAGGTTGGGTGGAACAAGAGTTTGGCAGCGTCAAGCAGTGATAGAGGGCAGGCGGCAGAGGAATCACCAGGGATAACCATGTGGATGTTGAAGTCTCCGAGGATCAGAGTGGGCATGGAAAAGGAGAGAAGGAAGGTGAGGAAGGGTTCAAAATCAGCTCTGTGACCTTGGGCAAGTCACTTAGTAACCCCAGTGCCTTGCCAAATTAGGGTTTGAAAATGACCCCAAGAAAATCCCCTGAATGTTTACCATGCTTTGTCCTTCCAGGAGGAAATCTTCCGATTCTGGAAATAAAAGTGATTCAAGCAGCTCAGCCCTGCTGCGAGACAGGTGCTCAGCTAGGTCTAGTTTCCAGTGATTCGTTCAGTGCTTGGCACACGGTAAGCACTTAAAATTCCACAATCATCATCTTATTTATAGGACTGGCTTCCATGTTTGTGCATGTGCTGGAGCAACTAATTGTAGAAGGAATTCCTTCTTTCTGGAAGGAAAGAATCTAGTTTACATTTTGCTGCTTCCTCTACTGCTGACAAAATGCCAACGAGGTGTTTAACACGTCGAGAAGCAGAGTGACCTGGCGGAAAGAGCATGGGCTTGGGAGTCAGAGGATGTGGGTTCGAATCCCTGCTCTGCCACTCGTCTGCTTTGTGATGTTGGGCAAGCCATTTAACTTCTTAGTGCTTCAATTCCCTCACCTGTAAATTGGGGATTAAGACACTGAGCCCCATGTGGGACAACCTGATTACCTTGTATGCACCCTAGTGCTTAGAACAGTGCTTGGCACACGGTAAATGCTTAACAAATACCATAATTATTATTATTATTAATATTATTATTTAATGGTGGTCAGTAGGGGCAAGGTGCTTATTGGAGTAACATGAAAGCAGCAGAAACTGCACCCCGAGGAAATAACTAGGGTGACTGGTCAAGCACGGCAAGACCAAAAGTGTGACTGGGAAGCACTGCGATTCAAACGTACCTGTTTTGAAAGCACGGAGCTACTGGGGGCACCAGAGTGGAAGCATTATGGGTAATAATAATAATGGTATTTTTTAAACGTTTGCTATGTGCTAAGCACTGTGCTACACGCTGGGATAGATATAAAGGAAATTGGGATGGACACAGTCCCTGTCCCAGATGGGGCATGCAGCCTTAATCCCCATTTTACAGATGCAGTAACAGAGGCCCAGAGAAATGAAGTGATTTGCCCGAGGTCACACAGCAGGCAAGTGGAGGGGCTGGGAATGGAACCCAGGTCCTTCTGACTCCCAGGCTTGTGCTCTATCCTCTAGGCCACACTGCTTCCTCTACAGAGTTAAAAAAGAAAAAGTCAACAAACTGGCAGTCAGAAGACCTGGGTTCTAATTCCATTTCACCTCTTGCCTGCTGTTGTGACCTTGGAAAAGTTAGTTGGTTGGACCACCTGTCTACTTGCTTTGTTTTGTTGTCTGTCTCCCCCTTCTAGACTGTGAGCCCATTGTTGGGTAGGGACCGTCTCTGTATGTTGCCGATTTGTACTTCCCAAGTGCTTAGTACAGTGCTCTGCACACAGTAAGTGCTCAATATATACAATTGAATGAATGAATGAATGAACTGAACTACAGAAGGTGGTACTGACATATCTTCCAAGTAAACTGAGGCCAGGTATTGTGTCTGTTATACAAATTCCCGACTCCACCAATTGTCAGCTGTGTGACTTTGGGCAAGTCACTTCACTTCTCTGGCCTCAGTTACTTCATCTGTAAAATGGGGATTAAGACTGTGAGCCCCCCGTGGGACAACCTGATCACCCTGTAACCTCCCCAGAGCTTAGAACAGTGCTTTGCACATAGTAAGCGCTTAATAAATGTCATTATTATTATTATTATTATTAAATTGTCGACCCTATGGTATTTCCAGTGACAACGTATGGGTCTGAAATCTGGACAGTGAAAAAACCAGATAGAAAGAACATCGATTCTTTTGAAATGTGATGTTGTTGAAGGCTTTTAAGAAAACCATGGACTGCCCGAAAGACAAACAAATGGATTTTAGAGCAAATTTAAACCAAGTGGTCTTTGGAAGGCCGAATGACTGGACTCACATTAGAATATTTTGGACACATAATCAGGAGGACTAATTATCTGGCGAAGACATTATGATAGGAAAAGTCCAGGGAAAACGTGGAAGAGGCAGATCAGCTGTTAGATGAATAGAGGCCATAACAATGATAATGGAAGAACCATTAGAAAGGTTGCGGATTATGTCAGGGGACAGGAAGTTCTGGAGAAAGGATATCCATGGAGTTGTTATGAATTGGAAACGACTCAATGGTACTTGATAATAATAATGAACTCCACCATGTGCTTAGCACAGTGCTCTTTACACAATAAATGCTCACTAAAATACCATCATACCATCATACTACTTTGAATTATCTCTGACCCTGATGACTGATTCATCATTTAATAATAACAAAAATAATAATGACAACAAAATTAATGGTACTTAGTGCTTATTTTGTACTAAGGCCTGTGTGGATGCAAGGTAATCAATATTTTTATGGTAATTTAATTAGTGAATTTTTTAGAGATGTTCCTAATGAAAGACCTATTTATTCTGATACTCATAACACCATATGTCTTCATTGTTTTCCAAAGCTTTCTGCCTACTGGAGGTATTAGTGTAAAATTATAGCCATATGAGAAGGCTATAGTGATTTTGACGTTTTATTTTATATCCGGTGTTCCAAACACACCTAGTGGATTACGTGCTCTCCATTTTGTACCGAACTGATTTACATAATGTCATTTTCACTGACTTGTTCATCTCTGACCTAGAAATTGGAAATAAAACAAACAAAATGAGTATTGAAATTTACTAGAGACTAGGCATTGCAGAATGGTCTCTCAAACATACCAAATGGCCCCCACTCATAAAAGTACCCCAAATCCACCATCTTCCACCAGTCACTTAGAATCTCTTCTCAACACTACATGGGCTCTGCAATCAAGTAATCAATCGATCATTTATTGAACACTCAGTAATAATGATGGCATTTGTTAAGTGCTTACTATGTGTCAAATACTGTTTTAAGCTCTGGAGTAGATACAAGCTATTCAGATGGAACACGGTCCATGTCACACATGGGGGTCACAGTCTTAATTCCCATTTTACAGACGAGGTAACTGAGGTATAGAGAAGTTATGTGAGTCATAACAAGGTCACACTGCAGACGAGTGGCACGAGTGGCACAGCATTAGAACCCAAGTCTTTCTGAAACCCAGGCCTGTGTTCTTATTCACAAAGCCGTTCTACTAAGAACTTGGGAGAGTACAATGCAGCTGAGTTTGGTAGACACATTTACTGCACACATCGAGCTGACGGTGTAGAGGGGGAGATAGGGTTTGAAGTGCATTTCACAATATGCAGCACCTCTGACCACTTTCGTGTTCACTGCACTCCATGCCCCAGTAGGAAAACATAGGGCTGGAAAGAGATAATGTGAGTAGCACTGCAAAAAGCCACCAGCACTATAATAAATTCCTTTGGAGTCTCAGGAGTGTTGCTCATCCATCATTCCCAAAGAAAGATTCCATCATCATCAAAGAAGATTGCAAACAATTAGGTTGATGAAAAACTTCCAGGCACCGGTATCTAAGCAATACTTATTGCATCATGCCTTCACAGGGCAAGACACAAGGAGAATGAAACAGTCATTAGTTTTTGGATGGAGCTTTCTCTGTTCCTCTAAGTGATTTGGGTTTGCAATTCGATCTATTAGTTTTGATCGGCTTCTGTTTTTCAATCATCACGTTAAGGTGGGGATTGTGGCAGAGTGTACTATCAACAAAATGATTAGAGTGCAAATGGTCTGAAATTTATAGGATGGTTACCCAGGTTTATTTAAAAATATTTCAAGATGGATGCCCCTTAACCTCACAAAATACCCTGCCTATTGTAGAACCGTTCTTGCCATCAAGAAATATGTTCTTCCTTCCTGAAGTCTATTTCCATTTCTTCAGTACTCTATGACCAAGGGGAAGTAGTCATTAGCATGTTCCTCATAAAAAAACTTTATACATAAATAAATATGTAAATCACCCTTTAAACATTTTTCCCTTTAGGATAATTCAAATGTATTTTTTATTTTATTGGTATTTGCTAAGTGCTTACCATGTGCCAGTCACTCTATTAAGCTAATTAATTGGGACACAGTCCAGGTCCCACATAGGGCTCATAGTCTTAATTGTCATTTTACAGATGAGGTGACTGAGGCACAGAACAGTAAAGTGACTGGCCCAAGGTCTACTTTTTTGTCACCTGTCTACTTGTTTTGTTGTGTCTCTCCCCCTTCTAGACTGTGAGCCCATTGTTGGGTAGGGGCTGTCCCTTATCTGCTGCTGAATTGTACTTTTCAAGCCTTTAGTACAGTGCTCTGCACACAATAAGCACTCAATAAATACTATTGAATGAATGAATCAGTGAATGAAAGTGGCAGAGCCATTTAGAACCTAGGTCCTCTGAATCCCAGGCTCATGTGCTTGCAGGTAAGCCACACTACTTCTTAAAGGTTTTATTTGCTCTGTCCTACCTACTTTTTGTCTGGATCTGCTCCAGCTTCTCCATGTCCTATTAAAAGATCAGTAACCAAGACAAAATACTTGCAGGTTTCAACAATGCTGAGTATTAAAAAAGATGACTTTTCATCTCTTGTAATCCCTGCTTCTCACCCTCAGTTTCAAGGCTCTCCATCACCTCGCCCCCTCCTACCTCACCTCCCTTCTCTCCTTCTACAGCCCAGCCCGCACCTCCGCTCCTCTGCCACTAATCTCCTCAATGTGCCTCATTCTTGCCTGTCCTGCCATCAAACCCCCGGCCCACGTCATCCCCCTGGCCTGGAATGCCCTCCCTCCGCACATCCGATAAGCTAGCTCTCTTCCTCCCTTCAAAGCCCTACTGAGAACTCACCTCCTCCAGGAGGCCTTCCCAGACTGAGCCCCTCCTTCCTCTCCCCCTCTTCCCCCTCCCCACAGCACCTGTATATATGTATATATGTTTGTACGTATTTATTACTCTACTTATTTTTTAATTTTATTTGTACATATATATTCTATTTCTTTTATTTTGTTAATATGGTTTGTTTTGTTCTCTGTCTCCCCCTTCTAGACTGTGAGCCCACTGTTGGGTAGGGACCGTCTCTATATGTTGCCAACTTGTACTTTCCAAGTGCTTAGTACAGTGTTCTGCACACAGTAAGCACTCAAAAAATACGATTGAATGAAATACTTCCAATTTAGCCTAGTCACATGTTTGGAAATGCTTCTTAATATGATCTAGCAGCATGACTTAGTGAATGGAGCAAGGGCTGAAGAGTCAGACGATCATGGATTGTAATCCTGGCTCCACCATATGTCAACTGTGTGACCTTGGGCAAGGCATTTCATTTCTCTGGGCCTCAGTTACCTCATCTTTAAAATGGGGATTAGTAGTGTGAGCTCTATGTGGCACAGGGACTGTGTCCATCCTGACTACCTTGTATTTAGCCCTGTGCTTTGAACAGTGCTTGTCAATCAATCAATCGTATTTATACCATTATTATTATGATCATTATTATTAAATGGTTTCATTCACTACATTATCCAAAGTAGTACGTGTGTCTGAGCAATGAGTAATATTTCTTGGAAAACAAAATTAGGACAGAAATCCAAAGAAAGTAAATGAGTTATCAATTTTTAAAAATTCCCTGAGAGCTTCTTGGAGTGAATCACAGATTCAGTCTGGGTGTTATTTGTGTATAATTACCAGATTAGTTAGTATTCCAATGATTGACTCAATACACACAAAAGGCAGCAAATGTACCTGAATCAACAAGTCCTTTAGATTTGTATCAAGCCACTCTTTTAACTCCTTGCATCCACTCTCTCACATTGCATAAAGGTGACTGCACTAGATATAATTGTAAGTATATTCTCTAATTTTGGCATGGATAGAGTCTTAGCCCATGCAAATACTCTCAAGTCTGTTTTATGATAGTATGCAGAAAATTCATTTTGAGAGGATTTATTCCTTATGAGTAATGTTGCTCTAATTCATCTCGTTTTTATGAATGCCATATAACATTTATTTATACTAGTAATATTAATACCCTTTCAAATCAAATCAATCAATCCTTAGCACCTCTTTCAGGGTCGTATCTGGAGAGTGCATATATTTGCATACACAGTGTATGTGGAAAATATTAATATATAGATATATTCACTTGTATGTAAGTACATACATGTGAACATGTGCATATATTAATATCACAAGTGCACATGTTCTTGGGCACATGAACATGCATATGTGCATATGCACATCGATGCATGTAAACACACATGTATAGGACAATAAGCCATGTTTTCTTCTCCAGCCACAGAATGGAAGCAATGCAACCTCCTTTGAGGAAAGCAGTGATTACCTTCCATCTCTGCTTTGCCCCAAGATTCTCCTGGTGACTGGGGTTTTATAGAGAAGCAGCATGGCCTAGTGGAAAGAACATGGGCCTGGGGGTTGAAGATCATAGCTTCTAATCCCAGCTCTGCCAAGTCTGCTGTGCGATCTTGGGCAAGTCACTTAACTTCTCTATACCTCAGTTACCTCATTTGTAAAATAGGGATTGTTAAAGAAAAGTAGGGTGCAAAATAGGTTAACCGGTGTAAATGTCCACAGGGTTTGAGAGCCAAGGGTGGTGCTGCAGATAGGAAAAATGACTCGGAGGCATGAATTCAGATAGAGCAGGAAAGGTAGGAAGGTTGACTACCTGCCTGTTCACCTCCCGAGAGAGGTAAGAGTGGCAAGAAGCCCTGATCCTAGCCTCTGCTTCCTCTTTTATTTAGTTCCCCATCTGAGCAACACAAAGGATTCCCGAACACGTGCTGCACGTGAAACCTTGGCATTCCTAGATCCTGAGTTAAATTACAACCCTTTGTTTGTCATGGTTTTGTTAGTGTCTAAACCCCTGTTATCAGGATGTTATCAGGAGATAATGGTTAGTACAGGATGGGGGCATCCCATTCAGAGTTGAGCCACTTTGGTTAATGCAGCTTTGCACACACTGGAGTGCTTTCGGTCTGCACAAATTGGAGGGTTACTATTGGTATGCACAAGATGGAGTCAGTCATGTCAAGTCCACAGGCGGACAACAATCCTCCCTTTGATCCTCCCGAGGCCCATGGCCTCCGGGAGGATCACACACAACCCTCCTCAGGATAATATAGGTCTTCCGCAAACCCGGCACCTAAAGTAAAGGAAAAGACAGAAAAATCCAGGCATAGCAGAGTAGACCACACACAACAATTCCCCTCCTCAGCGAATCATGGTGCCCAGATGGTGCTGTATGTCCATGACCTCGGCCTTGGACAGGGGTACAGTCGGGGTTTGCAGAAGCATCAGGGTAGATGAAGTGTGTCAGAGGCAGGCCTTCAGAAGCTGAAAAATACAGCACACCAAAAACAAGAAACACAGGAAAACTGGAGGGCTGCCCAACGAGAGGCCTCATTGGCTCGGCAATTGCCCAAACTCAGGGAATCACTTCCTCGGTTGTGGGCACGAACATGCACAATGGCCACCTTGACTGGGAGCAAGAGGGCCCATAGTAGGTGCTCTATACGATCCCCATTAACAACCTGATGGCCAGCTGAGGTGAACAACCCACGACTTTGCCACGGCGCACCTGTAGTGTGACAGACCCCAAAGGCATAATTTGAGTCCATACAGATGCTCACGTGTTTCCCCTTACCGAGTAATAATGCCTGTGTAAGGGCTTCAGGCTCAGCTGCCTGCACACTGCAAGAAGCTGGTAGTGAGCCGGTCCACAGCACAGAGATTAGCGTAACAATGGCAGTGCCAGTGAGGCACACCCCTTGGTCCATACAGGAGAAGTCATCTGTAAACAAAGTTAGATCAGTGTGGCTCAGCGGAAAGAGCACGGACTTTGGAGTCAGAGGTCATGGGTTCGAATCCTGGCTCTTCCACTTAGCTGTGTGACTTTGGGCAAGTCACCTAACTTCTCTGGGACTCAGTTACCTCATCTGTAAAATGGGGATGAAGACTGTGAGCCACCTGTGGGACAACCTGATCACCTTGTATACCCCCAGCGCTTAGAACAGGCTCTTGCACATAATAAGCACCTAATAAATGCCATTATTATTAGTATTATTATCAGGAGTGAACAGAGGCTCATCGTGGAGGTCGGTTGAGGAGCTACAGTTTCCTGAACTACATCGTCACAATCATGAATTTGGTCAGTCACGGGGGAGGACATCAGCAGAGTAGCCAAATTCATGGAGCCACAGCACTCCACATGTACCTGCGTATTTTCCAATAAGGCATCCTCCTACTTAGTCAGATGTGCCACAGATTGGGCTTGGGTGGCTGCTCCACGAAGGAGATGCACAACTTTATGTGGAGTCTGAACAACAACGACATGTCCCAAGAGGAGAGGCATGCACTGAATCAGGCTCGCTCGCTTGGGGGCGATTGCTCTTTCTCCCACACTTAACATGAACCCAAGTTATTTTACCTGGGGCTGACACCACTGCAGTTTCTCCTGACTGACTTTAAGACCAATCTGATGCAAACAGGCTAGGACCTGGAGGGAACCAGACTGACACAGATCTTCTGTGGCCCCGGCAATAAGGATATCATCCACATACTGGAACATACTGATCCCTTAGGGTAATTTGAGGGGTGATAGGGCTTTGTACAATTTTCTCGAAAAGATGGTTGGGGAGTGGACAAAACCCTGGGGAAGTCTTGTCCAGGTCAATTGACGGCCTTCCCAGGTAAAGGTAAAAAGGTACTGGTTCTCACAGGACACCGGGATGGTAAAGAAATCACCAGTTAGATCATTACAAGTAAAACAGGTTGCTTTAGGACTCACAGAGCTAACTACCACCGAGGGACTAGGAGCTACAGTGTGCACGGGCAAAATGTAAGAGTTAATTGCACAGAAGTCCTGGATTAACCAATAAGATAGAGGGGAGCCTGGATTTCGCACAGGCAACACTGGACTATTACAAGGAGACCAACATTCGATTAAAATTCCCTCATGCAAAAAGACAGTTATCAGGGGCTTTGAATCCGCTTTCCCTTCTGGAGACATTGGATACTGTCTGACTTGGGGAGGTGCCCGGTCCTCTCAGACTGCAATTGCAACTGGCTGTGCCCCATGAAGAAAGCCTACATCCGATGGACCACGACTCCACAGTGTCAGGGGCAATGTCCTTAGAGTGGGATCATCTGTGCAGGGAGATGCATCCAGGAGTCCTACGAGGGAACTCAGCTGTTCAGGTGGAGTGTGCACTGGATCATGTTTGCCCAGGAAGCTTCCTAGAGTCAAGACAGTTCCTTCCTGATCATCACAAACCAGAGTCACATTCGAACGACATAATAGATCTTGTACTATTGAAGGAGATGGAGTGGAAGAAGTGATGAGAAACGGGTGGTGGATGCAAATGCCCTGTAGCCAGCACTGTAGGGGCTGCGTTCTAGAAACAGTTTGAACTTTCCCACCTACCCCTACTATACTTATCCTATTCTTTCCTCTGGCGCCAGGGGGAAAGGAAGGGAGTGCTGAATAGGTCGCACCCATATCAACTAGCAATTTATAGGACTTTGTATTAATAGTCAATTCACAGAAAGACTCGGGCATGGGTGACGAGCCAGTCATCAGTCACCACAGGAGCCATGCCGTATGGCTTTACCCATGGTTCATCATACGGGATCAGATCAGGGAAGTCAATCCCCAGGGAGTAACCGGACAGTAAGGCACACACATTGGGATACTCATGCCCAGGGGATCGCATTTTCGGGTGGGCGAGAGTCATTGGGGTCCCTCTGGGTCAATAAAAGGGACCTCCTGATGACAATAAAAGCAATGTCCCAGGGAGCAGCATGTGCCATAAGCAGGACCTTTGCAGCATTGGTGGGTTTCATATTTTGTACACTGTGTACAATCTCCAGCAGCTCTGGCAGGGGCTTTGCTGACCATCCGGGAATATACTTATCAAAATAATTGGCAAACCTCCCCTGTTTCACTAAGGCAGTAGCCAGGGCTCTAGAATCTCTTTCATTATCCAGATTTAATTGTACAAGTGTCTCCGCTCCCTCGCTAAGTTAAGTGAAAAAGCCATCAGAGGTTTCCCCTTACCGCTGGATCATACCATGAAAGGAGTCCCAGTTAGGAGGTTTATGGCCCAATTCATGGATGGCGGCCAGGAGAGTCTACCGTGCCTGATTAAGTCGATTCCAATCTATTTCCACATTTAAGTTCCAATTAGGCTCAATTGCTGTCCATGCCACATGGGCCTGACCAACATTCTCTAACTTGACAGTCAGAGCTCTGAGGTGGAAGCACTCATCAGAAGTGGAAAAGCTATTCAAGCAGCTCCTCTACATCCGCCCAAGTAGGAAGATGGGTTCTAAAAATTCCCAGGACCCTTCGATACACTTCCTGTGGATTTTTTTGAAAAGGTGGAGTATTCTGCTGCCAGGTTAAAAGGGCTACTATGATAGTCCCGTCTGCCCCTGGGGTCTGCTGGTAGTTCTCACAAACGGGGGCTAGAAGCTGTATCGGAGGTAAATATGTCGGGGGTGGGGTGGTGGATAGGAACTGAGGTACCCATCAGATCCGCTGAGTGAGGCTGCTGATTCGGGACCAAAGGCCACAGCCTTTTCTCCTACACGTAGCAATGTTGCTACTTAGGTCTGAGAGAACTGATCCTTACTAATTTTAGCCCAACAATACCAATAGCACATTTCATCAGATCAGGAACAGGATAAAAGGTCCCAGAGTTTGCAAAGAGTTTGAGGACCAAAAGACTCTCCCTCGGGCCAGAAATAATAACCCTGCTGGTCCAGGAACTTAGTCCAGGCCTTGTGACACCCCACAAGTTGTCTTTTAGACATTCCTTTAGTTACAGGTAGGTGCCCCTTGTCCCATGATTGGAGAACCTTTGACAGACACGAGCCAGTCTTAGAGTAACTCAAGCCCATGGTTCCAACAACAGGAATCCCCTTTCCGCTTAACCAGGAAAGAACCCCTAGGACATCTCCCAGGCCCCTCAGAAAGTCTTCTGAGTTCGACAACCCATCTCCTAACCTAGGAGGAGAAACCACCTGCCCCTTCTGACGGAAGGGGGGGCGAAACCATCCTCCACCGTGTAACCAGAGGAGGAAGAAACCACTAACCTGGTATCTCACCGAGCTCTCCAAATCATCATCATCATCATCAATCGTATTTATTGAGCACTTACTGTGTGCAGAGCACTGTACTAAGCGCTTGGGAAGTACAAGTTGGCAACATATAGAGACAGTCCCTACCCAACAGTGGGCTCACAGTCCAAATTAACAACCCAGAAGGAGAGAAGGGGAGACTTGGATCCTTATTTACATGTTCATCAACAAGGAGAGTCTACCGTTCTCACCTACGGAGGTTGTTCCTATCCAGATCACAGCACTCGGGTCCTTTTGTGGTCGCCAAAAGAAGTTACTGTTACTGCTGTGCGATCTTGGGCAAGTTACTTAACTTCTCTGTAACTCAGTTACCTCAGCAGTAAAATGGGGATTGTTAAAGAAAAATAGGGTGCAAAACAGAATAACCGGTATAAGTCAGCCACAGGGTTCGAGAACCCAAGGTGGTGACGTAGATAGGAAAAATGATTGGGAGACATGAGTTCAGATAGAGCAGGAAAGATAGGAAGGTTGACTACCTAAGTATATATGACTGTGTATATATATTTAGACTGTGAGCCCACTGTTGGGTAGGGACTGTTTCTATATGTTGCCAATTTGTACTTCCCAAGCACTTAGTACAGTGCTCTGCACATAGTAAGCACTCAATAAATACGATTGATAAGTATATATGTATACACATACATACTGCATATATACTACATATGTATATCTTTATTACTTTATTTATTTATTTATTTATTTTACTTGTACATATCTATTCTATTAATTTTATTTTGTTAGTATGCTTGGTTTTGTTGTCTGTCTCCCCCTTTTAGACTGTGAGCCCACTGTTGGGTAGGGACTGCCTCTATGTGTTGCCAACTTGTACTTCCCAAGCGCTTAGTACAGTGTTCTGCACACAGTAAGCGCTCAATAAATATGATTGATTGATTGACACGTACTGACGCCGTGTCTCCGGATAGAGGGAAATGCGCACACACCACTTGATTACTGAAGCCTTGTCTCCGAGTCCCGGATAGGGGGAACTGCGCACGCGCCATTTGATTACTGACGCCGGGTCCCGGATAGAGGGAACTGCGCACGCGCCACTTGAGTACCGACGCCGTTTCTCCGGACTCCAGATAGAGGGAACTGCGCACGCACCATTTGATCACTGATGCCTTGTCTCCGAGTCCATTGTGCATTTAGCTTTAATTCTATTTGTTCTGAGGTCTTGACACCTGGCCACATGTTTTTTTTTTTTTGTCTGTCTCCCCCCTTCTAGACTGCGAGCCCACTGTTGGGTAGGGACCGTCTCTATATGTTGCCAACTTGTACTTCCCAAGCGCTTAGTACAGTGCTCTGCACACAGTAAGCACTCAATAAATACAATTGAATGAATGAATGAATTGATTGATTACCTGCCCATTCACCTCCAGAGAGAGGTACGAGTGGCAAGCAACCCCAATCCCAGCCTCTTGTTCCTCTTCTATTTAGTTCCCCATCTGAGCTACACAAAGGATTCCCGCGCACCTATCACCCGTGAAACCTTGGCATTCCTAGCTCCTAAGTTACATTACAACCCTTTGTTTGTCATGGTTTGATTAGTGTCAAAATCCCTGTTATCAGGATGTTATCAGAAGATAATGGTCAGCACAGGATGGGGACATCCCAGACAGAGTGGAGCCAGTTTGGTTAATGTAGCTTTGCACACACTGGAGTCTGCACAAAATGAAGGGTTACTATTGGTATGCACAAGATGGAGTCAGTCATGCCAAGTCCGCTGTCGGACAACAGGGATCAAGATTGTGGGCCCCATGAGGGGCATGGACTTTTTCCTCTTTTTCCCCTTTGTCCTCTCCTCCTCCCCATCCCCAACGCCCTACCTCCTTCCCCTCCCCACAGCACCTGTATATATGTTTGTACAGATTTATCATTCTATTCATTTTACTTGTACATATTTATTATTCTATTTATTTTGTAAATGATGTGCATTTAACTTTAATTTCATTTGTTTTGACGACTTGACATCTGTCTACATGTTTTGTTTTGTTGTCTGTCTCCCCTTTCTAGACTGTGAGCCCGTTGTTGGGTAGGGACCGTCTCTATATGTTGCCAACTTGTACTTCCCAAGTGCTCAGAACAGTGCTCTGCACACAGTAAGTGCTCAATAAATACGATTGAATGAATGAATGAATGACTGTGTGCAACCTGATTACTTTATCTCTACCTTAGCACTTAGAACAGTGCTTGGCACATAGTAAGCACTTAACAAAAACCACAATTTTTATTATTATTACCCTCCAATCCCCAGATTTACATAGCCACTACCAATCAATTAATTGGTCAGTGGTATTTATTGAGCTCTACCTGTGCAGAACACTGTACTAAGTGTTTGAAAAAATACAATACAATAGACTGGGTAGTCACAATCCCTGCCCACAAGGGGTTTGCATTTTAGAAGGGAAGACAGACATTAAAATGAATGGATAGAAGAAATGGCAGTGTATAAAAATAAATATTTAAGTGCTATGGGGCTCGATGTGGAGTGAATATCTAAGTGTCTAAGGGATGCAAACCTAAGTGCATGATGATGCAGAGGGGATGGTAAATAGGTTGGGGAAATGAGGGGTTAGTTCGGGAGAGTCTCTTGAAGGAGATAGTATTTTAGTAGGGATGTGAAGATAGGGAGAATGGTGCTCTATGAATGTGAAATGGGGGGGTGTTCCAGATCAGAGGGAGGATATGGGCAAGAGTCCAGCCCCGGGGCAGGTAAGATTGAGATACAGAAAACAGGTTGGTGTCAAAGGAGGGAAATGGGCAGCCCTGGCTGGAGGAAATAATAATAATAATAAGAAGAAGAAGAAGAAGAAGAAGAAGAATAGTATTTGTTAAGCACTTACTATGTCCCAGGCACTATACCAAGTGCTGGCGTGGATACAAGCAAATAGGGTTGGGCACAGTCTCTGTTCATGGGGCTCAGTCTCACTCCCCATTTTACAGATGAAATAACTTAGGCCCAGAGAAATGAAGTGACTTGTCCAAGGGGTTAGAACCCCTGATCTTCTGACTCCCAGGTCTGTGCTCTATCCACTGGGTAAGGTAGGTGGGGGAGAACTTATTGAATGGCTTCAAGCTAATGGTAGAGTTTCTGTTTGTTGTGGACGTGGATGGGCAACCACTGGATGTTCTTGTGGGGTGGAGAGACTTCTTTTAGAAAAGAAGTTTCTGGGCAGCAGAGTGAAGAAACGACTGGAGCGGGGAGAGACAGGAGGCAGGGAGGTCATTGATAAATCTATGCAATAGTTAAGGTGGGATTTGATAAGTGCTTTGATCAGCATAGTACCAATGTGGATGAGGAGAAAAGAACGAATTTTATCAAGGTGGTGAAAGTAGAACCAACAGGATTTGGTGACAGACTGAATATGTATGTGGAATGAAAGAGATAAGTGGTGCTTCACTCCGCAGAAACTACCCTCTCAAAGGTCAACAATGACCTTGGCCTTGGGGTAGAGAGTCTAAAGGGTGCATGCCCATGGGAAGGAAGGTTCTAGGCCATAGAGTGTTTCCAGGTTACATAGGGCCCCAGGAACTCAAACTTTGTGGGCCCTGACATTCAGTCCATAGAAGAAACTGAAGCAGAAGCTTAGAGAAGCAGCACAGCTCAGTGGAAAGAGCACGGGCTTTGGAGTCAGAGGTCCTGGGTTCAAATCTCTGCCCTGCCACTTGTCAGCTGTGTGACTTTGGGCAAGTCACTTCACTTCTCTGTGCCTCAGTTACCTCATCTGGAAAATGGGGATGAAGACTGTTAGCCCCCCGTGGGACAACCTGATCACCTTATATCTCCCCCAACGCTTAGAACAGTGCTTTGCACATAGTAAGCACTTAATAAATGCTAAAAGGGATAAAACAGGAACCTGTACCTTTTTCTACCCTAAGCCCTATCCCTCCGACGTGACTTTTCCATCACTGTAGCTTAGACAACACCCATCATCCTTCCTGTCTCCCAAGCAAACCCCTAACCTTGTCACTGTCCTTCATTCATCTCTCTCATTCAAACCACATATTCAATCAGTCATGAAATCCCACATCCTTGGTATATACACCTGCTCATGGCATTCTTCATCTCCTTATTTCTCAGTCTGTAGATCATGGGATTCAACATGGGGATTACCACTGTATAGAAAACAGAGGTCACTTTGTCCGAGTCCAGGGAGTAGCTGGAGCTCAGCCGCACATACATGAAGACCGTGGTCCCGTATAAAATAGTCACAGTTGCCAGGTGGGAGGTGCAGATAGAAAAAGCTTTGCATCTCCCTTCAGCAGAGCCAATCCTCAAAATGGTGGTGAAGATGAATATATAAGAGTGGAAGATTTCTAGAGATGTGAACACGCCCAAGAAGATTGCAAACAGGAGTAGTACGGTCTTGTTGCCATGGGTGTTAGAGCAGGACAGTTTCAGCATGGGAGGGAGGTCACAGAAAAAGTGGTTAATGACAGTGGAGTCACAGAAGGATAGACGTAACGTCAGAATGGTCTGGGGTGGTTGCATTCTCACAAAACCCATGAGGTAGCATTCCAATCACCAGTGGGCACAGATTTTGGGCTACATGATAACCGCATAGAAGCAGTGAATTAACAGATCGTGACATAATGGTCAAAAGCCATCGCTGCCAATAGGTAGCATTCTGTGCTTGCAAAGATGACAAAAAAAATACATCTGGGTAGCACAGCTGCTAAAAGAAATCGACTTACCCTTCCTTAAGAAGTCTGATAGCATATGTGGTGTGACAGCAGAGGAATAACCAAGATCAACCAGAGACAGATGACTGTTAATAAAGTACGTGGGAGAGTGAAGTCGAGGATCAATCCAGATTAACAGGATCATTCCAAGATTCCCCACTAACGTTACAAGATACATTCCAAAAACTGTCATGAAACATATGATCTTCATTCATGTATTATCAGTCAGGCCCAAGAAACTGAACTCTTCAACTGAGGTATGGTTTCCACCAAACATCTCACCTCCAGGACACATGCTCATTGTAGTTTTAAGGTAGAATCAGATTAACAGATGGAAACTAAATATGGAGAAGTCAATCACCTTGCTCCCTCCTACCTTACCTCGTTGGTCTCCTACCACAGCCTAGCCTACATACTCTGTTCCTCTATCACTACTCACTCACTGTGCCCCAATCTCACCTGTTTTGCTGCATATCTCTTTCCCACGTCCTCCCCTTAACCTGAAACTCCCTTCTTTTCCATATACGTCAGATCACCATTCTCCTCACCTTCAAAGATTCAGTAAGGTCACATCTCCAAGAAGCCTTCCCCGATTAAGCCCTCTTTTCCCCTCTCCCTTCTGCATCGTCTATGTACTTGGATTGGTGGCCTCTGGGCATCTGATATTCACCCATCCTCAACCCCGCGGCAGTTATGTACATATCTATGAATTCTATATCATATATTATTTACAGTAATATTTGTCTCCCCCTTTAGACTATAAATTCATTGTGCAGAGGAAATGTGCCTAGCAACTCTGTTATATTGTACGTCTTCCAAGTGTTTAATACGGTGTGCTGCACATAGTAAGCGCTCAATAAATACCATTGTTGTTGAAGACGATGATAATTAATCAAACACGGGAAATGGGCTCACAAACTGTCTAAATTGGTGTCAAACCGGAGATGACCAGAAGGTGTCGCCTCCTCTCCCCTGCCAGAAATTCTTCCCTTCTGCAAAACTCCCTGTGTTGGTTATAGGCAGCCAGCATGTCACAAACGATAATTTTTAGGTAAAGCTACTTTTTCTACTCATCCAGGTTTCTCTCCCCACACAGTCCCCTCTCACTATATAGCTTCCTTTTACCCCTTTTTAAAAACTTGAAAAGAAGCCATCCTGGCCCAGATAGATATGAATATGGGCCCTGGGAATCACGAAGGACTTGATGTTCTAATCCCAGGCTATTCACACTTGTCTATCTGTGATGATCTTGGGCAAGTCCACTCAACTTCTCTGAGCCTCAGTTACCTCATTTGTAAAATGAGGATTAAGGCTGTGAGCCCTATGTGAGATATGGACTGTGTCCAACCTGATTAGCTTGTATCTACCCCACAGCTTAGTACAGTGCCTGGAACATAATAAGGGCTTAACAAATACAATTTTTTTTTTAAAAAAAGCCTTAGCCATGGTCACACTTTCAGATCCTAGGGAGCTGTAGGATCGTTTTTCTACAAAAGGTTTCAACCCATATTTCCCCACTCCTCAAGAGCCTCCAGTCGTTGCCCATCCACCTTGTTGTCCAACAGAAATTCCTTACTATTGGCCATAAAGTACTCAACCACCTTGCCTAATGCATGCCTACCAGCTCTATTATACTGTACTTTCTCAAACACCGAGTACAGTGCTCTGCATGCAGTAAGCACTCAATGAATATGACTGATTGAATGTAGGTGGGGTACAAAAGAAGATGGGCATGGTGGTGTGAAGGATAGCTCTTCATAGACCAGACTGTCTTACTAAGACTCTGAACGAACCCTCTCTCTACATTCTATGCCAGCAGGGAGAGCAGGGATGGTGTGGGGTCTCAGTTTGGTGAGGGTGGGTGTGGGTGAGCAGATAAGCTGAGTTGGGAGCACATTTAGGAGGATGGAACACTCCAATTCCCTAAACCCATTCTGTCCTTCCCCATGCTTCAGTCACTTAATCCATACTGTCCAGGCTTGGGGAACTGGGGAACCTTTCCATGGGAAGCTTTGTTGGCCAGAATAATGTAAAAAAAAAATGTAGGATTGGGTTGGGATATGACAGAATAGGATGAAAAGGGTCAGGAGAAGGGAGAAGAGAAAGATGATGCAAAGTGAAAAGCAAACCTACTGGATAATTATCACCTAGGAAATAAGATAGTTGATGGCTGCAGACTTCTTTCTGGGAATTGAAGTGTCTTCTTCAGGTCTTTGCCAGTGACAAGCTTCAGGTTGGACATATCTTATTTTTATAGTTATCCATTCTCACTTTCACTACTATTTCCATGATAGAAACTCTGGTCTTATGAGGAAATATGAGGCCAATATCTCGGACAAACCATGCATAAGTGCTGGATCCAGGGCTCACTGCTGAGCCCATACCACTGACTCGTGAGTGTTCACCAGCAGCATCGGCAGTACACAGGCCTCTGGATATTCTGGTGGGCATTGACCTAGCGTAGGTGTTACTTCAAATCTTTTTGGAAGTATACAAAAGACTTTACTGAAATGCAAAAAGGCTTTATTGCATCTTGGACAATTCCTGAATGACTGTATTTGGTGTGGTAGCTTGGAAATTATTGGGCAGTGGCTATCACTTCAAAGAACTTCATGCTATGGAATTATGCATGGTAAAGGAGTAATCAGATAAAGTAAGAGCTAGCTCTCCAAGGCGTATACCCAGAACATCTGTTGTACCAGAAAGAACTTCTAAAACTAAAAAAGTCAATAAACAGAAAAGGGAAGGGTTCAATCAAGCAGGCCTCAAAGCAGTCAAGGAGTTTCTGGGGTTTCTAATGGTATTTGCTAAGAGCTTACTATGTGCCAGGCACATTATTAAGCACTGAGGTAGATTCATTCAGTCGTATTTATTGAGTGCTTACTATGTGCAGAGCACTGTGCTAAATGCTTATACAAGCTAATCAGGTTGGACACAGTCCACGTCTCACATTTTACAACATAATCCCCATTTTACAAATGAGGTAACTGAGGCACAGAAAAGTTAAGTGACTTGCCCAAGGTCACACAATAGGTAAGTGGCAGAGCCAAAATGAGAACGCACATTACTCTGACTCCCCAGGCTCTTGCTCTATCTACCAGGCCATGCGGCTTCTCTTCAGCACTTAAGACCAGGGAGAAGTGTCCCCAAAAGAGGTGTCCCCATTAGCATTTCCACTCCCTCCCTCCTATATCCCTGCACCAACTTATTCCACAAGTTCCCACTTCCTGCTGACACTCTCCTTTAAGAAGTGCTATCCCATTGAGGTTGGAGAGAGGCAGACTCAAATCAGCTGGCAACTGAACTTTCCTTTCAGCTAGAATCTGATGACCCTAGATGAGTTAATGCCCTGTAAGACTATGACCCTCAAATAGCTAGACTTTTCAAATATCTAGCGGCAGCTATGTTCCAAAGATACTGAATTAATAGGAGATCACTACTGATCATTGATTCATTGTTTTCTACACTAGTCGGTGAGCTCTAAATGGGGAAAATATTCCCCTTTCCTGTAAAAATTGCAAATAAATAACTGAGGCTTCTAGCACTGTGAGCCAGGGAGTCAGAGGACCTGGGTTCTAATCCCAGCTCAGCAACTAATCTGCTATATGACTTCAGGCAAATCACTTCCTTTCTCTGGGCCTCAGTTGCCTCCTCTGGAAAATGGGGATTAATTACTGCTCTCCCTTCAACTTAGACTGTGAGTCCGTTTAGGAACAGGAATTGTATCTGATAAGAATAATAATAATAATAATGGAATTGGTTAAGTGCTTACTATGTGCAAAGCACTTTTCAAAGCACTGGGGGGATACAGGGTGATCAGGGTGTCCCACGTGGGGCTCACAGTCTTAATCCCCATTTTATAGATGAGGGAACTGAGGCAAAGAGAAGTTAAGTGACTTGCCCAAAGTCACACAGCTGACAATTGGCAGATCTGGGATTTGAACCCACAACCTCTGACTCCAAAGCCCGGGCTCTTTCCACTGAGCCGTGCTGCTTCTCTAATCAGATAATCAGATAATCTGATCTGATTATCTTGTATCTATCCAAAGCTTAGTACAGTCCTTGGTACGTGGTAAATACTTAACACATAGCATCATTATTATCCTAACTCTCGGGTCTAGACAGAGAGTATTTTTCCATCCTATACAATTGACTACCTGAAGATGAAAATATAAAGAAAGCTCTCCCCTCCATGGTTCCCAGATTCTTGTTCTGAAGAGGTAGGAGTTATTACATTGGTTTTGAGGAACATAGGGACCCAATCCCTTGAGATTTTGACAGCATATCTGACAATCCCCAGTAACTACTTGACAGATGGGTGGTAGGGCTTAATTGCTCAATGCTCAGTCCAGAGAATATGAACCTATAGTCAGAGAATCCAGGTCCACTAAGTATAAACCGACTGTGAGGCCTGTGTTGGGTAGGGAACGTCTCTATATGTTGCCGACTTGTACTTCCCAAGAGCTTAGTACAGTGCTCTGCACACAGTAAGTACTCAATAAATATGATTGAATGAATGAATGGAGTTTGGGGAGCTATTTCATAAACTAGTGCAGTCTGCCCAATAAAATCTTTTGCCCCACTTAACCCAGCCCCAGAAAATAAAATGCAACCTGTTGTAAATCTCTCACTGGATTCAAATAGTAATAATAATTGTCACCTTTGTTAAGTGCTTACTATGTGTCAGACATTGTTCTAAGTGCTGGAGTGGTTACAAGCAAATTGGGTTGGGCACAGTCCCTGTTACATTTGTGGCTCACAGTCTTAACCCCCATTTTACATATGAGGTAGCTGAGGCACAAAAAAAGTCAAGTGTCTTGCCCATGGTCACACAGCAGATAAATTGCAGAGCCAGGATTAAAACCCAGGTCCTAATGAATCCAAGGCTCATGCTCTATCCACTAGGCCTTGCTACTTCTCTGCATGAACAGGGCTCACTATGGCCTCAGAACAAGTACGTGCTCATGTTCTTTCAACCCAGGGAGAAAAAGGAAATAGAGATGTATTGGAACATCATTCATTCATTCATTCAATAAAATTAACTGAGTGCTTACTGTATCCAGAGAACTGTACTAAGTACTTAGGAGAGTACAGTGTAATAGAGTCGGTAAACACTTTCCTTGTCCTTAAGGAGCTTATAGTCTAGGAGGAAATGGTGAGGGGGGGATGTTGGGAAATATTTTGTAGGCTTATGAAAATTGAACACTACTAGCAAGGTGTATTTAAAAT